>NW_027189149.1:533531-565656 GCF_040958095.1 Procambarus clarkii | reverse complement strand
TTCTTGACGTCTTTGTGGACACTCAGCAGAGACGGCAGTATGGTGACCTTGGCAGAGAAGGCATTTGAGGAAGTCGCTGGTGCATTGTTTGAAGTGGTGACTCTCGGCGCACTTGCTGCACCGTTGGTCCTGAGATGGGCAATTTTTAGTGAAGTGCTCATAACTATAGCACTTAAAACACTGTCGTAGCTGGTAGTAATGTTCTCTTGTTATTTGTCGGGGTGTACAAGCGAGGCCGAAGCACCGGAAGCCGTTGGTGGTAGCAGAGGTAGCTTCCTCAGGCGAGGTGAAGGTGACCTTCATAGTGGAGAGGTGGCTGTCCTGCACAGGGATGAATTTTACGGTGACTGCAGTCAAGGAAGGGTTATCTTCGGTTATGCTGGTGGCGACGTCAGTGGTAGCTTTTTCGGAGATGAGGGAGCTCACTCTCCTTACGAAAACAGTCCTGGCTGCGAGGTAGTGTCGTGGTGGGGTGAGGAACATGTGCGCCTCCTCGAGAGCAGTGAGGTGAATGGGGTTAAAGAGGCGTTGTACGGCCTCGGCACTGCTGAACAGCAGTTGAGGGAGTCCATCATCGTTGAGTACGACGTCCAGGGGTGCAACATTGGTTGTAGTGGTGATCAAATCCGATATCTCTGATCGAGTAGGGGTCTGGTTCCCTCTGAATCGTACCTTGATTCGGTAGATCATGGCTCTAATCGTTGCTGCCTAATGTTTACCCACCCGGCAGTGCTGGGTGCAGGAGAGCCTGATCTAGAGGGTTGCACTTTCCTTAAGAGGTCTCCCGTCTCTTACCGGTTTAATGCACCGGATCAGGGTGGGGTCTGACCTCTTAAAGCAAAGTACTCTGTATAAATTTCGGCACGATTTCCCCAGACTATATCCCGTCAAGCGGACGTACTTGTAGCATGGCAACTCCTAACTCCTGCCTGTCCTTACTTTATGCTTGTACTCGAGCAGAAACACGGCTTTCTCACAACGCTTTCAAAACTGCAGTTGCCTACTCGTCTGTTTCACGTCTCTGTGAAATGACTTTTGCACAAATCCAAAAAATAGAGCAAAATCAGCGATAATAGTGTTTGAGGTGAGCTGCCTGTTGGCTGCAGCCAGAGGAAGGAGGGGAGGGGCAACGGGGTGACGTAGGCGAGTCGAGCAGCCAATGGCGCTCGAGCAAGCGCCTCGAGACGGCGTATATAAGCAAAAATTTTTCGGCGCCGGCCATCACAAACCACAGTTGTTCACCATGGCTCGCACCAAGCAGACTGCTCGCAAGTCCACGGGAGGCAAGGCTCCTCGTAAGCAGGCTGGCCACCAAGGCAGCACGCAAGTCTGCTCCTGCCACAGGGGGCGTGAAGAAGCCTCACCGTTACAGGCCCGGAACGGTCGCCCTGCGTGAGATCCGTCGTTACCAGAAGAGCACAGAGTTGCTCATCAGGAAACTTCCCTTCCAGCGTCTGGTGCGCGAGATTGCCCAGGACTTCAAGACCGATCTTCGCTTCCAGTCGTCTGCCGTCATGGCTTTACAGGAGGCATCCGAGGCTTACCTGGTCGGTCTCTTCGAGGACACTAACCTCTGTGCCATCCACGCCAAGCGTGTCACCATCATGCCAAAGGACATTCAGCTTGCTCGCCGTATCCGTGGAGAGCGTGCATAAGCTAAAACGACCACCCTAGTATACACCAAACTCGGCCCTTCTCAGGGCCAAAATATCCTTCTAAGGAGATTTCAGACATTCCTAGCATCAGTCATATGAATTAACCTTCATCTATACATATAATAAATAAATAAATACAATAATTTAGGTGTCATACATACACTGTACACGTGATATCAATAAATCAAGTCATTTGTAGTACAACCTGTCCTCTTACAAACAAAACGCCGTCGCTTTTCATTCTTATGCACTGCCAAGGATCCTCCCACCCCCCCCCCCCCCCTCCAAAAAAAAAAAAAAAAAAAAAAAAAAATGTCATACTGTACTAGAAATAAAAGCAGCTTGTATAAGTGACATACTGTCCTGTCCTGTTTATTCTGTTTTTGGTCCTCTGGCTTAATCTGTTAAGTTAGGAGATGACATTTTAAATTAACCGTTTTCTTGACATTTTCAAACCTTAAGAGGGTGGCCTGCATAGTAATCCTAATGTGGAACATAACAATGAATCTCTAATCTCTAGAAAAAAGATACCGAGTGTTTATATGTGTGTTGAGAGAGAGAGAGAGAGAGAGAGAGAGAGAGAGAGAGAGAGAGAGAGAGAGAGAGAGAGAGAGAGAGAGAGAGAGAGAGAGAGAGAGAGAGAGAGAGAGAGAGAGAGACATGCAGAGACAGAGACAGAGACAGAGACAGACAGACAGACTGACAGTCAGAGACTGAGAGAGAGAAACACACACAGACAGTTTCATAAATATTCTCATTTTATAGCTATTTGCTTTCAGTGACAGAGGTTTTTGTTATAATAGTATTGGTGTCTAACACTCACAATCTCTTTAGAAATTAAAGTGTGGCTCCAATGGAGCCGAGTTTGTTGGTTTGAGGCCAAGCCACCACCACAGGGCAGTAAGTAAGCCGTTTACTTGGAGGAGGTGTACTTGGTGACGGCCTTAGTGCCCTCAGAGACGGCGTGCTTGGCCAGTTCTCCGGGCAACAGGAGCCTTACAGCCGTCTGGATCTCCCGACTGGTAATGGTGGAACGCTTGTTGTAGTGGGCCAGGCGAGAAGCCTCGGCGGCGATGCGCTCGAAGATGTCGTTCACGAACGAGTTCATGATCGACATGGCTTTGGAAGAGATACCAGTGTCGGGGTGGACCTGCTTCAGCACTTTGTAGATGTAGATGCTGTAGCTCTCCTTCCTCCTGCGCTTCTTTTTCTTATCGCCCTTGGCAATGGCCTTCTGGGCCTTTCCGGCCTTCTTGGCAGCCTTTCCAGATGCCTTGGGTGGCATGATGATGCTCGTGCTGGCTGGCGTTGCGATACAATAATGAACTTTTGCGCGAGTCGAGCTTTCCTTTTATATCCCGCTCGCGACTCAGCTCAGAGCGGGTCGCGTGGCGGAGCGCGCTGATTGGTCAGTGGCGGACTCCCTTGATCCTGAGCGGGGTATATAACACGAAGCTCGATCTGCGGGCCGGCATAAAACACCACAAACCCACAACAGCAGCAGCAATGTCAGGACGCGGCAAGGGAGGCAAAGTGAAGGGCAAGTCAAAGTCTCGCTCCAGCAGGGCCGGACTTCAGTTCCCCGTGGGCAGAATTCACCGTCTGCTGCGTAAAGGCAACTACGCCGAACGCGTCGGTGCTGGCGCTCCTGTCTACCTGGCAGCCGTCATGGAATACCTCGCTGCCGAAGTTCTGGAGCTCGCCGGTAACGCCGCACGTGACAACAAGAAGACCCGTATCATCCCACGTCACTTGCAGTTGGCCATCCGCAACGACGAAGAACTCAACAAACTTCTGTCTGGCGTAACCATTGCACAGGGAGGTGTTCTTCCAAACATTCAGGCAGTTCTTTTGCCAAAGAAGACAGAGAAGAAGTAAGCACTTCTGCCACCCACCACGACAAATACCATAACCAGGCTCCATCCGGAGCCACACACACTTTAATAGAGAGATTCAAGTAGACAATCAACTTTCAAACATTAATAATAACATTTATATTGATTTCATTTGGAATGTGTACATAACAAACAAACAAACAAAACAAAATTATAGGGGATATTCAGCATCACTTGGAATATTAACCAATCATATAAATCCAATATATATTTTATATTTTACTTTAAGCGAGGAATTCATATTCTATCAATTTTTAATCATACAAATGAACAAAAGCAATTCTTCACTAGACGTAATGAATGAATAAATGATCAAGGTTTTAATGTGTTTCATGAATAAATATATATATATATATATATATATATATATATATATATATATATATATATATATATATATATATATATATATATATATATATATATATAATATAATATAATATAATATATTATAATACTTGTGAACCAGAATATGTTTGAGCAGCAGCGATCGTGCCATTGGCCGAAGTGCAACAATTCAAATAATTTAAAGGGCCTGCTCGGGTATATAAGAGAGGCTGGGAGACTGGGGCCGGTGGTGGGTGATGGGTGATGAGTGATGGTGTGGTGTGGTGTGGTGTTGTTAAGAGTTGATTTACGGCCAGCCAGCCAGCTGCAGCCAAGGCAGGGCAGGGCAAGGCAAGGCAAGGCAAGGCAAGGCAAGGCAAGGCAAGGCAAGGCAAGGCAAGGCAAGGCAAGGCAAGGCAATAACAGGACAGGACAGGACAGGCAAGGCAAGGCAAGGCAAGGCAAGGCAAGGCAAGGCAAGGCAAGCAGGCGGGCGGGCGGGCGGGCGGGCGGGCGGGCGGGCGGGCAGCCAGCCAGCCAGCCAGCCAGGCAGGCAGGCAGGCAGGCAGGCAGGCAGGCAGGCAGGCAGGCAGGCAGCCAGCCAGTCAGCCAGCCAGCCAGCCAGCCAGCCAGCCAGCCAGCCAGCCAGCCAGCCAGGCAGGCAGGCAGCCAGCCAGCCAGCCACTCCCACTTTGTATTTATATGCATTCAATTTATATTCAAACATTATATATGTTAAGGGCCTAGTTTTAGTGTTTATTTTAAAAATGACAAACATCGAGTCGTTTTACCAGTCCTTTAGCGTTAACGGTGATGCATTTTAAAACTGAACAGAAATCACCTTTTCTGGATATATCAAATATCGAATCCGCTTAATGTGCCTACAATTCAATCATTCAAAAAATACATAATTTACATCATGCCTTTTCATAGAACAGACAATAAGATTTGAGACAATAAGAACTTTAGTTTTATAACTAAAGTTGCACAATTATACCAACTCTATGGTGGCTGGGTGGTAAGGTGTGTGGCTGGTGTTTTGGAAGTCGCGAGTTCAAACGACCCAATGGGAGTACTTTTTTTTTTTTTTATGCCATACAATCTTCCTAGTACTATTATGTAGGTGTGTGTGTGTGTGTTTTTATTCATTCTTTGGTTTTATAGATGACATACATATTGACTCCTTTTACCGGTCCTTAATTAGGCTCTGGGGAAGCAATGGTGGTGGTGGTGGTGCATTTAAAACTAAACCAAAAATCACCAGTTCTGGACGCGTCAAATATCATATCCGCTTAATGTGTCTACAACCTAATTACTTAAAACTACACTATTTAATTCATTCATATCATGTGCATATTGGTCATTATGCTCATACAACCGACATAACAATTTATTTTCATTATTAGAATCATACATTTCATCAAGTAATACAGATACAAAGAGATTTTCTTTCTGAGAAGACCGTTAGTATTGGCTGGCTGGCAGGCAGGCAGGCAGGCAGGCATTTGAGGGTTATTATTTCGCCTGTTGATTGGGGGGAGGGTTGATGTGTTAGGGGGTTTTCGGTTAGGTGTGGTGGTGGTGATTGGTGGTGATTGGTGGTGATTGGTGGTGGTGGTGATTGGTGGTGATTGGTGGTGAGTAGTGGTGGTGGTGGTGGTGGTGGTGGTGGTAGTAGGTGGGAGGGGGGGGGGGGGAAGGGGAATGATGGTCTGTGGATTCCTTCTCCGTACCCCTTACATATAAGCAAAAACATGCCTTCCTGTGGGTATAGAAACATTAACACAAATTATATCAGTAACTGATATTGTAGCCTTTTAAACAGAAAAGATTTGTACATACAAATACTTTTAAATTATCATTTATTTGTGGAAATGGCATTTACGTCATTAAATTGATACCTCAGCATCAAGTGTCCTGCAGTGGTCCAGTGGTAAAGTGTATATAAGTGATGCGTATTCTTGGAGTTGCGAGTTCAAACCCGGATTAAGCTATATATATATATATATATATATATATATATATATATATATATATATATATATATATATATATATATATATATATATATATATATATATATATATATATATATATATATAGATATACAACATGTTTTGTTTTGGTTGTTTGTTTTTGTATAAAGCCTCACACACTATATTAAGCGAGTTTGTTTTAAACATGACATACATATTAATTCATTTTACCAGGCCTTATTCCACACAACTCCGTGAATTTCCCGTGGAGCCAGCCAGCCAGCCATTCAAACAAAAACAAACGAAACAAAACAAAACAAAACAAAAAACATTATTGCCAACAGCATTTGGTGTTCCCAGGCGGTCACCCATCCAAGTACTAACCAAACCCAACGTTGCTTAACTTCGCTGATCGGACGAGAAGCGGTGTTCTCAACGTGGTATGGCCGTTGGCATGAGACTGCCTACACATTGTGGCTAATAACCAACTCTTTTTAGTCATCACGGCAGGATACGGACCTTCTTGTGGTGTCTTAATGGTAATTGTATCCTAACATATTTTTGTCTCCTTGGCATGGATATTTAACATCGTTTATTCAGTCTTGGGTTTATGTTCTTTCGCCATTTACAGACATTTTACATCTACCTACTTCCTCAGCCTACCCTGCCAATTTCTAATGAATTTGTGGATTTTCTTTTGTAATACATACATGTGTGTGCTCATCTGCTCTTCAGTTTTTATGATATTTGTCTCATCTGTCCTGCTTTATGATACTTTTACAAAGAACATGAACAAATGCTTCTATTTTAGAGAAGATATGGGATCCAGGTTTCGGAGCCGTAAAACCAACCGTCGTGATTGGTGGACGAGTTGCCAGGTTGCAGCTTCTGTACCGTGCCGGCACATAAATAGGTTCGGCTCAAGCGGCGGCAGCATCATTCCCCCGTGACTGTCTGAGCGTCTCTCATCACCTTGGTTATCTCATCATCATCATGGTAGAAGCAAAGCCTACCAAGAAGGCTGCGGCTGCTGCTGCTGTGGTGGCCACCACCAGGAAACCTCGCGTCCAGGTTGCTCACCCGAAAACTAGTCAAATGGTTCTAGCCGCGGTCGCAGCACTCAAAGACCGTAAGGGCTCGTCTCTACAAGCAATCAAGAAGTACGTTGTTGCCAACAACAAAGTCGAGGCTGCCAAGATCGCCATTTACATCCGAAGATTTCTCAAGAAAGCAGTGGCTGACGGCATTCTTGTTCAGACCAAGGGAAGTGGAGCTAGTGGATCATTCAAGCTGGCCGTAGCAGAGAAGAGGGCCGTTCTAACTCCCAAGAAAGCCACCACAACCAAGAAACCATCTACAGCAGCAAAGAAGGCCGTGGTAACTCCCAAGAAAGCCGCCACAAGCAACAAACCACCTACAGCCTTGAAAAAGAAGCAGCAGCAGCAGCAGCAGCTTGTTGTTGGGAACAAAAAGCCCAAAATAAAGAGAGCTTCAAAATCTCCCAAACCACCCAAGGCAAAGAAAGCTGTCAAGAAAACAACAAAGGCAAAATAAACGACGACATGCAAGCAGCATGAATACACATGACAATAAACATCCAGGCCTCCCCCCTCAGTGGAGGGGCCTCATATGATTCCAAAAAGAGTTTAGTTTTGTAGACAAATAAATCATTACTTTTGGGGTAGATTTACTCTGTATATTATATATATATATATATATATATATATATATATATATATATATATATATATATATATATATATATATATATATATATATATACACACATACATGGGTGAGGTGATATGGTACCAAAGTTTTGGGTGAGGTGATTGACATTTACACAAGATAAAACACGAACCAATGGGAATAAAAACATAAGAATGGAAGTAACTGCAGAAGGCCTATTGGCCCATAACACAAGCACTTCCTCTTGATGCTTCTATATTGGTTCGGAGTCTTGAAGCTATAATATATATATATATATATATATATATATATATATATATATATATATATATATATATATATATATATATATATATATGCACACAAAACTAAATAGTCTTGTTAGACAAATTGCCCCTATTAGAGGCAAGTTGACTAACAAGCCGAATGACTGCAATTGTTTTGAATTTGAGTTAAATCTAACATAGAAATGTAATCAAACCTAACCTAACCTATGCTAACCCAAGCTAAGCTAACCTAACCTAACCTAAGCTAAGCTAACCTAACCTAACCTAACCTAACCCAGCAATTCATGATCTTAATATAATACTGTTAATTGGATAAACCAATTTGGAAAGAAATGTTCGAAAATAACAAAATTAACTGTGCTTGTTAGGAAAATTGGGCCTTGCATACTTGTCCCAATAGTGTGGTTCTCGCTTTTAGGTACGACATAAACGTATACCTAAGTTGAGAGAGAAAAAGATTCGCACTCAAACATGCATATCGATTGCCAGTCCTGAATTCTGGGTAGATATTCGTGTCCTCCCTTTTCATTTACCATCATTTGGATACTATCAAAACAGCTCTGAGAAGGATAAAATGAATAAAACGGGTAGCTCACTCATGTAAAAAGGAAGAGTTGGGAAAGATCTCTCTCTCTCTCTCTCTCTCTCCCTCACCCCCCCCCCCCCCCACCACCAATGATCCTGCTCTGCTAGTATATAACGGAACAAACCTTCCCCCCCCCCCACCCCTCCCTCCCCAATCAGAGTCCCTTTAAGCATGCGAGGATAAAAAATAGATTTCATAAGACCCAATGTGCTAGCTGATATCAAAACAATTTATGTTATCGTCTATTAAGCCCTTCAGTAAAAAAGTATAGGGACCTAATTAGGTCCCGTTTTGAGGTGGTGGTGGTGGGTGGAATCGATGGATTAGCCAAGCTCTTATCCGCCGAATCCGTAGAGGGTACGACCCTGGCGCTTCAGAGCGTACACCACGTCCATGGCAGTGACGGTCTTCCTCTTGGCGTGTTCCGTGTAGGTTACAGCATCACGGATGACGTTCTCGAGGAACACCTTCAGGACGCCACGGGTCTCTTCGTAGATGAGACCCGAAATACGCTTCACGCCGCCACGACGAGCTAAGCGACGAATAGCGGGCTTGGTGATGCCCTGGATGTTGTCACGTAGCACCTTACGATGACGCTTGGCGCCACCCTTTCCGAGTCCCTTGCCTCCCTTGCCGCGTCCAGTCATGGTGTTGAAGTTGTGTGAATAATAAAATTTCGGAATCAGAATCAGAATAATACAGGAGAAGATGCCCATAGGGGCGAGTTTGGAAGTGGGGACAGAAGAAGATAAGGGGGGGTGAGAGGAAGAAGATTTGTAAGAGAAAAAGTGCCAGGGCTAAACCCAGCTGCGTGTCGTTAGGTTGCGGCTTTCGAGGCAGGGACTCAGTCGGGTGTTTTCAGTGACAACATCGGGACATCACAAACTCACAACATCACAGTGATTGGCTCAAGAGCGTCAGGGCTGAACTTTTTTACGGATTGTTTGTGCTGGTTGTTGAGAGCTGAATATGTAATGATAGTGGATGCTGGGTGTTGAGAGCTAAAGTTTAACGAAATACAGAGTTAGGAAGAGGATCATGGATGGTAGAGAAGAGGTCATGATTGTTTCGTGGTAGTCTGAGAGTGTGTAGGAGAAAATCAATGTGTTGTTCATGATGAGTGAGTAGTCTATCGATTTGTTTGTCTGATAGAGTTTTCCAGTAGGTATTTAGGGCAGGAATGTTAGTACTTTCATGGAGACTTTGACTGGTATTTGACTCTTGCCATCGGGTGTTGAGTACCCATCTTAGTGCTCTATTCTGTATTCTTTGAAGTTTTATTTTGTTAGTGCGTGCAGATAGAGAAAGAGCTAGTGGAGCGTATGTTAGGAGAGGTCTAATAAGTGCTTTGTAAAGGTGCATTTTTGTGTCAGGTTTTGCAAATCTAAGTCTGTATAGTTTCTTCATGGCTTGAAGAGCTATTGCATGTTTCTGTGTTATGTGTGTGTGAAAGAGTAGTTGTCGATCAAATGTGAGTCCCAGGACTGTGGAGGAGGGAGATACAGAGATATAAGTAGGATTTTGAGTGTATGAATAGAGTTTGAGAGGAATTGGGCGAATAGTTCTTTTACAGAAAAAGTAGGTGATTTTAGATTTGCTGGAGTTGGTTTTTATACGCCATTTGTACTCCCACTCAGTGACAACATCAAGTTCTGTTTGTGCTCTGTTTGTTAGTGTATCAATGGTGTTGCTGGTGACAAGGTGAGAGACATCATCAGCATAACATATGGTTAATGAAGTGTGATGAACAGGGTCAGGAATGTCGTTTATGTATAGGATGTAGAGTGTTGGGGCAAGAACAGAACCTTGGGGAACACCGGCGTTTAAGTTGAAGTAGTCAGAGTGTTGTTGGAGGAACTTAATTCTCATTGTCCTATTGTCTAAGTAGTTCGAAAGAAGTTTGGTGGTGATGAGAGGAAGATTAAAGTTGTTGCATAGTTTGAATTTTAAGCCGTCATGCCAAACAGTGTCAAAGGCCTTCTCAACGTCCTTAGTGATGAGTGCAGTCTTAAGTCTTTGGTGCTGATTGATACTGAGGTAGTTAGTCATGATGTTTAAGGCGTCGTGAGTGGACCGGTGAGGCCGAAATCCAAACTGTTTGTTAGTGAGTAAGTCATTGTGTTCAAGGTGCGTTCTAAGTCTCTGGTTGATCAGCCTTTCAAAGACTTTGCCAAGTGTCTCTAGAAGGCTGATGGGTCTATAGTTCTTTGGGTCAGTGTGGGGTTTCCCAGGTTTTGGAATAAGAACGGCTGTGGCAGACTTAAAGTTGAGTGGAAAGTACCCAGAGGCAAGGGAGGCGTTGAATAGGTTAGTGATAGCAGTAATGATAGAAGCAGGGAGTTGTCTAAGAAGGATATGTCCAATGCCAGACGCACCAGGGGCTCTACGACGAGTGCCCATGAGAGCTGTCTTGACATCAGCTAGAGTTAGGGGAGTCTGTAGTTCAGTGTTTGAATTGAGATTTTCAAGGTGAATGAGGTCGTCTGGTGTAGTTGCTTGTCTATTTTGGTGTATCCAGTCTTCGACTATTTCAATGTTGGGGCGTGCAAATGGTTCAGGAGGATGTGGGTGAAAGATTTGTTCCCAGTGGTGTTTAAAAATGTTGAGAACTGCTTCAGGATCAGTGATTTTGTTGTTATTATGTAGAAGGTATTTAAACGGTGTGTGAGTTGATCCTTGTAATCGTTTGATTCGTTTCCAGAATTCTTGAGGTGTCAGTTTTCTGTATTGTTCTGCTTGTTCTATAAGGTGTTTCCAATGTTTTGTGTGGTCTTCATCTAGGCTGTTAAGGATATGGTTTTTTAATGCTGTTAGGTCCCATAGTATTTGTCCATGACGATGTATGTTTTGTAAGAATCTAGTGTGATAGCAAGCTAAGAGGCGTTTGGAGCGAATGGAGGGGGTGAAAGTGAAATGTGGTTTGTGTGCTGTTTTAGGGATGGAGATGTTTGCTGCATGAATGATGGTGTCTTGTATGTTGCGTGCTTGTGTGTCGATGTCAGTGTGATGTTTGTCATTGTATTCATAAGTGAGATCAGTGTCATCAATGTGTTGTTTGAACATGTCCCAGTTTGCCCTATGGTATGAGAATTGAGGAGTGCTGGGGATGAGAATAGGATTTGTGGAGACTGTGAGAATTAAGGGAATATGATCAGAGCCCGTAATGGGCCCTGGTGAAATGAAGTGTTGCAAGTTGCTGCCGTGTCTGTTGGTGAATATGAGATCAGGCCGGCCAGAACCTGTATGTGTGAAACAAGTGGGGAAATCAGGGCCAAGAAAGAATAGATGTTTTTGGGTGTATATTTGGTGAAGCTGTCTGCCATGCTGATTTGTGGTATTGTGGTGGAATGTAGGGTGTTGTGCATTGAGGTCTGCAAGCAGAAAAACAGGCAAGTGAGAGTTGTTGAAGAGAGTTATGAAATCTTGCATGGGAATGTCGGTGTTAGGACGGGTGTAGGTTGTGCAGATGATGAGAGACCCCATTTGTGTATGAACTTTAATGGCTAGGAAATGTTTGTGAAGCCAATGAGTGTGTAAGAGTTCGTGTTTGTATGAAGAACGGATGAGTATTGCAACTCCTTCATGTGCTTCATCTGGTGACTGGTAAGAGGTGTAGCCATAATGTTTGATTTTATATGAGTTCGTGATGTATGTGCTATTTAATAATAGCACATCAGGTCTCTCGATCTCAATAAAATCTGACACCATGTGTCTAATGTTGAAATATGCCCGCACATTAAACTGTATGATCTTTATGAATTTTTAGGTTTTGATGGGGTGCTGGTGGGGTTTTGTGCATGTACAAGAGCATGAGGGTTGCGTGATTCAATGAGTTGGGCAGTTATTGAGGAGGGTGCATCTTGGAGGATGGTGGTAGGAATTGTAGGATATTTACAGCGGGAGGTGGGAGTAAGACAACGGGTTGCTGAACGGGCTCGGGACGAGACAAGATGAGTTACAGAAGAAATGACTGAAGTTGTTGGGGGATGGAGGGAGACAGAAGGCTTGTTGACAGGGACCGGGTGAGAGGTATCAGAGGTTGTAGTGTTAGTAGTCAGATTGGAAGTGGAGAGGACAATGTTGGGAGAAGAGGTTGAAAGTGCCTTTGACATGGATGCTTCAGTTTGGGATAGTCCAGGATGTGCTGTTTGGTCAGTGGCACCGTTTTCTGTAGCAGTCAGGAGTGGGTTGGTAGGAGATTGTGGGGGAACTGTAGTATTTTCTTCAGCTGAAGTCATGGTGTTTTGTGGAGTGAGGACTGTAGGCGAGAATGGAGCAGAGCGCAATAGTTGAGTAGGAGGAACAGAGATACTAGGAAGGCCGTTATGAGTGAGAAAGATTGGAAGATAGTCAGCAAAGTCACGGCCATCGTCCTTGGCCTTCAAGTAAGCAGCTTGTACACAGGCAGTGACTCGTTCATATGCAAGGTTCTGAAGAGGAGAATAAGGTGGAGGTGGTGGGTGAGGGAAGAGAGGTGGAGAGGACTGAGTTTGTTGTGCAGTATTATGATGATGTTGCTGGTGAGGTGAAGCATTAAGGACACTGGCATAGGACATTGATGTGGCTGATGCTGTTTGGTGATGAGATAGGTTATGGGAGGTTGAAGAAGAGGAATGAGGGTGTGCTTGAGTGCGAGGTTGGTTATTGCGAAGAGATTTTAGGGTTTGCTTTCTCAAAGGGCAAGATTTGTCAACTGCTGAATGACCTCCTTGGCAATTGATGCATTTTAAAGTGTTGGCAGAGCACTGAGTGTAAAAATGGCCTTCTACAGAACATTTTGAACAAATTTGTGGGCTTTTACATTTCCGGGTTTCATGACTGTATTTGTAGCATTTAAAGCATTGCAGCAAAGGAAGATAGTCAACTGGACTAATGAGATAGGGAGGAGTGCTGGTGTGGAGGATTTTAATTCCATGGTGCAAGAGTTTTTGAGCTTCTGTATGGGAGGAACATTGGATCTTGAGGTGTTTTGTATTGGGCACTGGGTATATCTCCATTACAGTAATAGCATTCCTGTGAGAGATGTCTTGAGAGAGATTGATAGTAGTAGGTGCTGAAAGGACAGAGCTGTCGACATTTCTTACAAGTACAGAGCATTTAGTTTTTTGTTCAATAGTGAGAACAGGAGTAAGTGAAGCTTGTGTGAGTTTTCTGAAAGTAGGTTCCTTGAAACAGGCAAAAAGGTCGTCTTCAGAGGCAATGAGAAATTTGATGGTGTTTGTGTTGGCATGTTTTATATGGTTAGTGGCTGGTGTGCCAGTGGCATTGTAAAAGGTAGTGATGCAGTCAACTGTGTCTATGGGTGTATTCCCAGTGTAGGTCATCCGTAGACAGTGAGCCATTGTGACTCACTGTCTACTGACAGTCCCGTGTCTTGTGCCAATCACTGCGATTCCATTAGCTCAGTGGGGGGGTCAGTGTGCTCGTGAGCTGTGGGTTGGAGCTCGGTTGTCAGAGGCGTAATTCCGGGTTCCTAGCAGGCTAATTGAACCCGGTTCGGCACAAATACAAAGTATTCGTGAGTCCTGAAGGTGTTACTCAAGGGCAACCCCCACTGCTAGTTGACTCGCACTATCACGAGGTTCTAGCAGTGGATCGGCATAGCAAACAAGCCAGGCAGGGAGACACAGGGCGCAAGCACGTGCTGTGACCCCACCTGGGAGGAAAGGACGAATACCCCACTGCACTTTCACCGCACAGGGGGTAGGTCCCGGCCTGAAGAGGAAGAAATGTTTAGCAGAGGAGAGAAAGAGTGCTATACACGGCAATACACATTACGTAAGTTAGGCCATCCAGCTGTCCCTGGTTTTATTCAGGGTGGCAGTACGGGTTGGCCCACTAGGGTAATGTATCTTTGCACGCTATATCACTGATAAAGCTGTAACATAATCGTGAACACGCCGAGAGGAAGAGCCGTCGTTGCCTGAAAAAGAGGTGTGTGCCAGTTTGCCTGGGTGTTGCCTTGGATGGAAGATGGCTGTGATAAGGATGTGGCCCCAGGTAGGGTTACCACGAGAGTATGCTCGTCTGGGCCGACCAAGCGGCCCTGACCTTGCAAGTTAGCAACAGGTGCTAAATTTCGGCACGATTTCCCCAGACTATATCCCGTCAAGCGGACGTACTTGTAGCATGGCAACTCCTAACTCCTGCCTGTCCTTACTTTATGCTTGTACTCGAGCAGAAACACGGCTTTCTCACAACGCTTTCAAAACTGCAGTTGCCTACTCGTCTGTTTCACGTCTCTGTGAAATGACTTTTGCACAAATCCAAAAAATAGAGCAAAATCAGCGATAATAGTGTTTGAGGTGAGCTGCCTGTTGGCTGCAGCCAGAGGAAGGAGGGGAGGGGCAACGGGGTGACGTAGGCGAGTCGAGCAGCCAATGGCGCTCGAGTAAGCGCCTCGAGACGGCGTATATAAGCAAAAATTTTTCGGCGCCGGCCATCACAAACCACAGTTGTTCACCATGGCTCGCACCAAGCAGACTGCTCGCAAGTCCACGGGAGGCAAGGCTCCTCGTAAGCAGCTGGCCACCAAGGCAGCACGCAAGTCTGCTCCTGCCACAGGGGGCGTGAAGAAGCCTCACCGTTACAGGCCCGGAACGGTCGCCCTGCGTGAGATCCGTCGTTACCAGAAGAGCACAGAGTTGCTCATCAGGAAACTTCCCTTCCAGCGTCTGGTGCGCGAGATTGCCCAGGACTTCAAGACCGATCTTCGCTTCCAGTCGTCTGCCGTCATGGCTTTACAGGAGGCATCCGAGGCTTACCTGGTCGGTCTCTTCGAGGACACTAACCTCTGTGCCATCCACGCCAAGCGTGTCACCATCATGCCAAAGGACATTCAGCTTGCTCGCCGTATCCGTGGAGAGCGTGCATAAGCTAAAACGACCACCCTAGTATACACCAAACTCGGCCCTTCTCAGGGCCAAAATATCCTTCTAAGGAGATTTCAGACATTCCTAGCATCAGTCATATGAATTAACCTTCATCTATACATATAATAAATAAATAAATACAATAATTTAGGTGTCATACATACACTGTACACGTGATATCAATAAATCAAGTCATTTGTAGTACAACCTGTCCTCTTACAAACAAAACGCCGTCGCTTTTCATTCTTATGCACTGCCAAGGATCCTCCCCCCCCCCCCCCCCCCCCAAAAAAAAAAAAAAAAAAAAAAATTGTCATACTGTACTAGAAATAAAAGCAGCTTGTATAAGTGACATACTGTCCTGTCCTGTTTTATTCTGTTTTTGGTCCTCTGGCTTAATCTGTTAAGTTAGGAGATGACATTTTAAATTAACCGTTTTCTTGACATTTTCAAACCTTAAGAGGGTGGCCTGCATAGTAATCCTAATGTGGAACATAACAATGAATCTCTAATCTCTAGAAAAAAGATACCGAGTGTTTATATGTGTGTTGAGAGAGAGAGAGAGAGAGAGAGAGAGAGAGAGAGAGAGAGAGAGAGAGAGAGAGAGAGAGAGAGAGAGAGAGAGAGAGAGAGAGAGAGAGAGAGAGAGAGAGACATGCAGAGACAGAGACAGAGACAGAGACAGACAGACAGACTGACAGTCAGAGACTGAGAGAGAGAAACACACACAGACAGTTTCATAAATATTCTCATTTTATAGCTATTTGCTTTCAGTGACAGAGGTTTTTGTTATAATAGTATTGGTGTCTAACACTCACAATCTCTTTAGAAATTAAAGTGTGGCTCCAATGGAGCCGAGTTTGTTGGTTTGAGGCCAAGCCACCACCACAGGGCAGTAAGTAAGCCGTTTACTTGGAGGAGGTGTACTTGGTGACGGCCTTAGTGCCCTCAGAGACGGCGTGCTTGGCCAGTTCTCCGGGCAACAGGAGCCTTACAGCCGTCTGGATCTCCCGACTGGTAATGGTGGAACGCTTGTTGTAGTGGGCCAGGCGAGAAGCCTCGGCGGCGATGCGCTCGAAGATGTCGTTCACGAACGAGTTCATGATCGACATGGCTTTGGAAGAGATACCAGTGTCGGGGTGGACCTGCTTCAGCACTTTGTAGATGTAGATGCTGTAGCTCTCCTTCCTCCTGCGCTTCTTTTTCTTATCGCCCTTGGCAATGGCCTTCTGGGCCTTTCCGGCCTTCTTGGCAGCCTTTCCAGATGCCTTGGGTGGCATGATGATGCTCGTGCTGGCTGGCGTTGCGATACAATAATGAACTTTTGCGAATCAGAATCAGAATCAGAATAATACAGGAGAAGATGCCCATGGGGGCGAGCTTGGAAGTGGGGACAGAAGAAGATAAGGGGGGGTGAGAGGAAGAAGATTTGTAAGAGAAAAAGTGCCAGGGCTAAACCCAGCAGCGTGTCGTTAGGTTGCGGCTTTCGAGGCAGGGACTCAGTCGGGTGTTTTCAGTGACAACATCGGGACATCACAAACTCACAACATCACAGTGATTGGCTCAAGAGCGTCAGGGCTGAACTTTTTTACGGATTGTTTGTGCTGGTTGTTGAGAGCTGAATATGTAATGATAGTGGATGCTGGGTGTTGAGAGCTAAAGTTTAACGAAATACAGAGTTAGGAAGAGGATCATGGATGGTAGAGAAGAGGTCATGATTGTTTCGTGGT
Source organism: Procambarus clarkii (assembly GCF_040958095.1). Lineage (NCBI taxonomy): Eukaryota > Metazoa > Arthropoda > Malacostraca > Decapoda > Cambaridae > Procambarus > Procambarus clarkii. The sequence continues at coordinate 548,639 of NW_027189149.1, read as the reverse complement.
AGTCTGAGAGTGTGTAGGAGAAAATCAATGTGTTGTTCATGATGAGTGAGTAGTCTATCGATTTGTTTGTCTGATAGAGTTTTCCAGTAGGTATTTAGGGCAGGAATGTTAGTACTTTCATGGAGACTTTGATTGGTATTTAACTCTTGCCATCGGGTGTTGAGTACCCATCTTAGTGCTCTGTTCTGTATTCTTTGAAGTTTTATTTTGTTAGTGCGTGCAGATAGAGAAAGAGCTAGTGGAGCGTATGTTAGGAGAGGTCTAATAAGTGCTTTGTAAAGGTGCATTTTTGTGTCAGGTTTTGCAAATCTAAGTCTGTATAGTTTCTTCATGGCTTGAAGAGCTATTGCATGTTTCTGTGTTATGTGTGTGTGAAAGAGTAGTTGTCGATCAAATGTGAGTCCCAGGACTGTGGAGGAGGGAGATACAGAGATGTAAGTAGGATTTTGAGTGTATGAATAGAGTTTGAGAGGAATTGGGCGAATAGTTCTTTTACAGAAAAAGTAGGTGATTTTAGATTTGCTGGAGTTGGTTTTTATACGCCATTTGTACTCCCACTCAGTGACAACATCAAGTTCTGTTTGTGCTCTGTTTGTTAGTGTATCAATGGTGTTGCTGGTGACAAGGTGAGAGACATCATCAGCATAACATATGGTTAATGAAGTGTGATGAACAGGGTCAGGAATGTCGTTTATGTATAGGATGTAGAGTGTTGGGGCAAGAACAGAACCTTGGGGAACACCGGCGTTTAAGTTGAAGTAGTCAGTGTTGTTGGAGGAACTTAATTCTCATTGTCCTATTGTCTAAGTAGTTCGAAAGAAGTTTGGTGGTGATGAGAGGAAGATTAAAGTTGTTGCATAGTTTGAATTTTAAGCCGTCATGCCAAACAGTGTCAAAGGCCTTCTCAACGTCCTTAGTGATGAGTGCAGTCTTAAGTCTTTGGTGCTGATTGATACTGAGGTAGTTAGTCATGATGTTTAAGGCGTCGTGAGTGGACCGGTGAGGCCGAAATCCAAACTGTTTGTTAGTGAGTAAGTCATTGTGTTCAAGGTGCGTTCTAAGTCTCTGGTTGATCAGCCTTTCAAAGACTTTGCCAAGTGTCTCTAGAAGGCTGATGGGTCTATAGTTCTTTGGGTCAGTGTGGGGTTTCCCAGGTTTTGGAATAAGAACGGCTGTGGCAGACTTAAAGTTGAGTGGAAAGTACCCAGAGGCAAGGGAGGCGTTGAATAGGTTAGTGATAGCAGTAATGATAGAAGCAGGGAGTTGTCTAAGAAGGATATGTCCAATGCCAGACGCACCAGGGGCTCTACGACGAGTGCCCATGAGAGCTGTCTTGACATCAGCTAGAGTTAGGGGAGTCTGTAGTTCAGTGTTTGAATTGAGATTTTCAAGGTGAATGAGGTCGTCTGGTGTAGTTGCTTGTCTATTTTGGTGTATCCAGTCTTCGACTATTTCAATGTTGGGGCGTGCAAATGGTTCAGGAGGATGTGGGTGAAAGATTTGTTCCCAGTGGTGTTTAAAAATGTTGAGAACTGCTTCAGGATCAGTGATTTTGTTGTTATTATTTAGAAGGTATTTAAACGGTGTGTGAGTTGATCCTTGTAATCGTTTGATTCGTTTCCAGAATTCTTGAGGTGTCAGTTTTCTGTATTGTTCTGCTTGTTCTATAAGGTGTTTCCAATGTTTTGTGTGGTCTTCATCTAGGCTGTTAAGGATATGGTTTTTTAATGCTGTTAGGTCCCATAGTATTTGTCCATGACGATGTATGTTTTGTAAGAATCTAGTGTGATAGCAAGCTAAGAGGCGTTTGGAGCGAATGGAGGGGGTGAAAGTGAAATGTGGTTTGTGTGCTGTTTTAGGGATGGAGATGTTTGCTGCATGAATGATGGTGTCTTGTATGTTGCGTGCTTGTGTGTCGATGTCAGTGTGATGTTTGTCATTGTATTCATAAGTGAGATCAGTGTCATCAATGTGTTGTTTGAACATGTCCCAGTTTGCCCTATGGTATGAGAATTGAGGAGTGCTGGGGATGAGAATAGGATTTGTGGAGACTGTGAGAATTAAGGGAATATGATCAGAGCCCGTAATGGGCCCTGGTGAAATGAAGTGTTGCAAGTTGCTGCCGTGTCTGTTGGTGAATATGAGATCAGGCCGGCCAGAACCTGTATGTGTGAAACAAGTGGGGAAATCAGGGCCAAGAAAGAATAGATGTTTTTGGGTGTATATTTGGTGAAGCTGTCTGCCATGCTGATTTGTGGTATTGTGGTGGAATGTAGGGTGTTGTGCATTGAGGTCTGCAAGCAGAAAAACAGGCAAGTGAGAGTTGTTGAAGAGAGTTATGAAATCTTGCATGGGAATGTCGGTGTTAGGACGGGTGTAGGTTGTGCAGATGATGAGAGACCCCATTTGTGTATGAACTTTAATGGCTAGGAAATGTTTGTGAAGCCAATGAGTGTGTAAGAGTTCGTGTTTGTATGAAGAACGGATGAGTATTGCAACTCCTTCATGTGCTTCATCTGGTGACTGGTAAGAGGTGTAGCCATAATGTTTGATTTTATATGAGTTCGTGATGTATGTGCTATTTAATAATAGCACATCAGGTCTCTCGATCTCAATAAAATCTGACACCATGTGTCTAATGTTGAAATATGCCCGCACATTAAACTGTATGATCTTTATGAATTTTTAGGTTTTGATGGGGTGCTGGTGGGGTTTTGTGCATGTACAAGAGCATGAGGGTTGCGTGATTCAATGAGTTGGGCAGTTATTGAGGAGGGTGCATCTTGGAGGATGGTGGTAGGAATTGTAGGATATTTACAGCGGGAGGTGGGAGTAAGACAACGGGTTGCTGAACGGGCTCGGGACGAGACAAGATGAGTTACAGAAGAAATGACTGAAGTTGTTGGGGGATGGAGGGAGACAGAAGGCTTGTTGACAGGGACCGGGTGAGAGGTATCAGAGGTTGTAGTGTTCGTAGTCAGATTGGAAGTGGAGAGGACAATGTTGGGAGAAGAGGTTGAAAGTGCCTTTGACATGGATGCTTCAGTTTGGGATAGTCCAGGATGTGCTGTTTGGTCAGTGGCACCGTTTTCTGTAGCAGTCAGGAGTGGGTTGGTAGGAGATTGTGGGGGAACTGTAGTATTTTCTTCAGCTGAAGTCATGGTGTTTTGTGGAGTGAGGACTGTAGGCGAGAATGGAGCAGAGCGCAATAGTTGAGTAGGAGGAACAGAGATACTAGGAAGGCCGTTATGAGTGAGAAAGATTGGAAGATAGTCAGCAAAGTCACGGCCATCGTCCTTGGCCTTCAAGTAAGCAGCTTGTACACAGGCAGTGACTCGTTCATATGCAAGGTTCTGAAGAGGAGAATAAGGTGGAGGTGGTGGGTGAGGGAAGAGAGGTGGAGAGGACTGAGTTTGTTGTGCAGTATTATGATGATGTTGCTGGTGAGGTGAAGCATTAAGGACACTGGCATAGGACATTGATGTGGCTGATGCTGTTTGGTGATGAGATAGGTTATGGGAGGTTGAAGAAGAGGAATGAGGGTGTGCTTGAGTGCGAGGTTGGTTATTGCGAAGAGATTTTAGGGTTTGCTTTCTCAAAGGGCAAGATTTGTCAACTGCTGAATGACCTCCTTGGCAATTGATGCATTTTAAAGTGTTGGCAGAGCACTGAGTGTAAAAATGGCCTTCTACAGAACATTTTGAACAAATTTGTGGGCTTTTACATTTCCGGGTTTCATGACTGTATTTGTAGCATTTAAAGCATTGCAGCAAAGGAAGATAGTCAACTGGACTAATGAGATAGGGAGGAGTGCTGGTGTGGAGGATTTTAATTCCATGGTGCAAGAGTTTTTGAGCTTCTGTAGGGGAGGAACATTGGATCTTGAGGTGTTTTGTATTGGGCACTGGGTATATCTCCATTACAGTAATAGCATTCCTGTGAGAGATGTCTTGAGAGAGATTAATAGTAGTAGGTGCTGAAAGGACAGAGCTGTCGACATTTCTTACAAGTACAGAGCATTTAGTTTTTTGTTCAATAGTGAGAACAGGAGTAAGTGAAGCTTGTGTGAGTTTTCTGAAAGTAGGTTCCTTGAAACAGGCAAAAAGGTCGTCTTCAGAGGCAATGAGAAATTTGATGGTGTTTGTGTTGGCATGTTTTATATGGTTAGTGGCTGGTGTGCCAGTGGCATTGTAAAAGGTAGTGATGCAGTCAACTGTGTCTATGGGTGTATTCCCAGTGTAGGTCATCCGTAGACAGTGAGCCATTGTGACTCACTGTCTACTGACAGTCCCGTGTCTTGTGCCAATCACTGCGATTCCATTAGCTCAGTGGGGGGGTCAGTGTGCTCGTGAGCTGTGGGTTGGAGCTCGGTTGTCAGAGGCGTAATTCCGGGTTCCTAGCAGGCTAATTGAACCCGGTTCGGCACAAATACAAAGTATTCGTGAGTCCTGAAGGTGTTACTCAAGGGCAACCCCCACTGCTAGTTGACTCGCACTATCACGAGGTTCTAGCAGTGGATCGGCATAGCAAACAAGCCAGGCAGGGAGACACAGGGCGCAAGCACGTGCTGTGACCCCACCTGGGAGGAAAGGACGAATACCCCACTGCACTTTCACCGCACAGGGGGTAGGTCACGGCCTGAAGAGGAAGAAATGTTTAGCAGAGGAGAGAAAGAGTGCTATGCACGGCAATACACATTACGTAAGTTAGGCCATCCAGCTGTCCCTGGTTTTATTCAGGGTGGCAGTACGGGTTGGCCCACTAGGGTAATGTATCTTTGCACGTTATATCACTGATAGAGCTGTAACATAAACCGTGAACACGCCGAGAGGAAGAGCCGTCGTTGCCTGAAAAAGAGGTGTGTGCCAGTTTGCCTGGGTGTTGCCTTGGATGGAAGATGGCTGTGATAAGGATGTGGCCCCAGGTAGGGTTACCACGAGAGTATGCTCGTCTGGGCCGACCAAGCGGCCCTGACCTTGCAAGTTAGCAACAGGTGCTACTAGCGCTCTGCATCTCTGGCTGTTGTTAAATCGATGCTGTTGGATCACTGTGGTGGTTGTGATGTCAGATGCCTCAAAACGGTGGTCCCATGTAACTGCAATAATGCAGAGGCAGGTGGTTGCAGGTGCGGGGGCGCTCAAACAGCGTATCGCCTAGATCTCACTGCGAGCGCGACGTGCTGCTGCTTCCGTTGCCAATGAAAAGATGAAAAATTTCGGCACGATTTCCCCAGACTATATCCCGTCAAGCGGACGTACTTGTAGCATGGCAACTCCTAACTCCTGCCTGTCCTTACTTTATGCTTGTACTCGAGCAGAAACACGGCTTTCTCACAACGCTTTCAAAACTGCAGTTGCCTACTCGTCTGTTTCACGTCTCTGTGAAATGACTTTTGCACAAATCCAAAAAATAGAGCAAAATCAGCGATAATAGTGTTTGAGGTGAGCTGCCTGTTGGCTGCAGCCAGAGGAAGGAGGGGAGGGGCAACGGGGTGACGTAGGCGAGTCGAGCAGCCAATGGCGCTCGAGCAAGCGCCTCGAGACGGCGTATATAAGCAAAAATTTTTCGGCGCCGGCCATCACAAACCACAGTTGTTCACCATGGCTCGCACCAAGCAGACTGCTCGCAAGTCCACGGGAGGCAAGGCTCCTCGTAAGCAGCTGGCCACCAAGGCAGCACGCAAGTCTGCTCCTGCCACAGGGGGCGTGAAGAAGCCTCACCGTTACAGGCCCGGAACGGTCGCCCTGCGTGAGATCCGTCGTTACCAGAAGAGCACAGAGTTGCTCATCAGGAAACTTCCCTTCCAGCGTCTGGTGCGCGAGATTGCCCAGGACTTCAAGACCGATCTTCGCTTCCAGTCGTCTGCCGTCATGGCTTTACAGGAGGCATCCGAGGCTTACCTGGTCGGTCTCTTCGAGGACACTAACCTCTGTGCCATCCACGCCAAGCGTGTCACCATCATGCCAAAGGACATTCAGCTTGCTCGCCGTATCCGTGGAGAGCGTGCATAAGCTAAAACGACCACCCTAGTATACACCAAACTCGGCCCTTCTCAGGGCCAAAATATCCTTCTAAGGAGATTTCAGACATTCCTAGCATCAGTCATATGAATTAACCTTCATCTATACATATAATAAATAAATAAATACAATAATTTAGGTGTCATACATACACTGTACACGTGATATCAATAAATCAAGTCATTTGTAGTACAACCTGTCCTCTTACAAACAAAACGCCGTCGCTTTTCATTCTTATGCACTGCCAAGGATCCTCCCCCCCCCCCCCCCCCCCAAAAAAAAAAAAAAAAAAAAAAATTGTCATACTGTACTAGAAATAAAAGCAGCTTGTATAAGTGACATACTGTCCTGTCCTGTTTTATTCTGTTTTTGGTCCTCTGGCTTAATCTGTTAAGTTAGGAGATGACATTTTAAATTAACCGTTTTCTTGACATTTTCAAACCTTAAGAGGGTGGCCTGCATAGTAATCCTAATGTGGAACATAACAATGAATCTCTAATCTCTAGAAAAAAGATACCGAGTGTTTATATGTGTGTTGAGAGAGAGAGAGAGAGAGAGAGAGAGAGAGAGAGAGAGAGAGAGAGAGAGAGAGAGAGAGAGAGAGAGAGAGAGAGAGAGAGAGAGAGAGAGAGAGAGAGACATGCAGAGACAGAGACAGAGACAGAGACAGACAGACAGACTGACAGTCAGAGACTGAGAGAGAGAAACACACACAGACAGTTTCATAAATATTCTCATTTTATAGCTATTTGCTTTCAGTGACAGAGGTTTTTGTTATAATAGTATTGGTGTCTAACACTCACAATCTCTTTAGAAATTAAAGTGTGGCTCCAATGGAGCCGAGTTTGTTGGTTTGAGGCCAAGCCACCACCACAGGGCAGTAAGTAAGCCGTTTACTTGGAGGAGGTGTACTTGGTGACGGCCTTAGTGCCCTCAGAGACGGCGTGCTTGGCCAGTTCTCCGGGCAACAGGAGCCTTACAGCCGTCTGGATCTCCCGACTGGTAATGGTGGAACGCTTGTTGTAGTGGGCCAGGCGAGAAGCCTCGGCGGCGATGCGCTCGAAGATGTCGTTCACGAACGAGTTCATGATCGACATGGCTTTGGAAGAGATACCAGTGTCGGGGTGGACCTGCTTCAGCACTTTGTAGATGTAGATGCTGTAGCTCTCCTTCCTCCTGCGCTTCTTTTTCTTATCGCCCTTGGCAATGGCCTTCTGGGCCTTTCCGGCCTTCTTGGCAGCCTTTCCAGATGCCTTGGGTGGCATGATGATGCTCGTGCTGGCTGGCGTTGCGATACAATAATGAACTTTTGCGCGAGTCGAGCTTTCCTTTTATATCCCGCTCGCGACTCAGCTCAGAGCGGGTCGCGTGGCGGAGCGCGCTGATTGGTCAGTGGCGGACTCCCTTGATCCTGAGCGGGGTATATAACACGAAGCTCGATCTGCGGGCCGGCATAAAACACCACAAACCCACAACAGCAGCAGCAATGTCAGGACGCGGCAAGGGAGGCAAAGTGAAGGGCAAGTCAAAGTCTCGCTCCAGCAGGGCCGGACTTCAGTTCCCCGTGGGCAGAATTCACCGTCTGCTGCGTAAAGGCAACTACGCCGAACGCGTCGGTGCTGGCGCTCCTGTCTACCTGGCAGCCGTCATGGAATACCTCGCTGCCGAAGTTCTGGAGCTCGCCGGTAACGCCGCACGTGACAACAAGAAGACCCGTATCATCCCACGTCACTTGCAGTTGGCCATCCGCAACGACGAAGAACTCAACAAACTTCTGTCTGGCGTAACCATTGCACAGGGAGGTGTTCTTCCAAACATTCAGGCAGTTCTTTTGCCAAAGAAGACAGAGAAGAAGTAAGCACTTCTGCCACCCACCACGACAAATACCATAACCAGGCTCCATCCGGAGCCACACACACTTTAATAGAGAGATTCAAGTAGACAATCAACTTTCAAACATTAATAATAACATTTATATTGATTTCATTTGGAATGTGTACATAACAAACAAACAAACAAAACAAAATTATAGGGGATATTCAGCATCACTTGGAATATTAACCAATCATATAAATCCAATATATATTTTATATTTTACTTTAAGCGAGGAATTCATATTCTATCAATTTTTAATCATACAAATGAACAAAAGCAATTCTTCACTAGACGTAATGAATGAATAAATGATCAAGGTTTTAATGTGTTTCATGAATAAATATATATATATATATATATATATATATATATATATATATATATATATATATATATATATATATATATATATAATATAATATAATATAATATATTATAATACTTGTGAACCAGAATATGTTTGAGCAGCAGCGATCGTGCCATTGGCCGAAGTGCAACAATTCAAATAATTTAAAGGGCCTGCTCGGGTATATAAGAGAGGCTGGGAGACTGGGGCCGGTGGTGGGTGATGGGTGATGAGTGATGGTGTGGTGTGGTGTGGTGTTGTTAAGAGTTGATTTACGGCCAGCCAGCCAGCTGCAGCCAAGGCAGGGCAGGGCAAGGCAAGGCAAGGCAAGGCAAGGCAAGGCAAGGCAAGGCAAGGCAAGGCAAGGCAAGGCAATAACAGGACAGGACAGGACAGGCAAGGCAAGGCAAGGCAAGGCAAGGCAAGGCAAGGCAAGGCAAGCAGGCGGGCGGGCGGGCGGGCGGGCGGGCGGGCAGCCAGCCAGCCAGCCAGCCAGGCAGGCAGGCAGGCAGGCAGGCAGGCAGGCAGGCAGGCAGGCAGGCAGGCAGCCAGCCAGTCAGCCAGCCAGCCAGCCAGCCAGCCAGCCAGCCAGCCAGCCAGCCAGCCAGGCAGGCAGGCAGCCAGCCAGCCAGCCACTCCCACTTTGTATTTATATGCATTCAATTTATATTCAAACATTATATATGTTAAGGGCCTAGTTTTAGTGTTTATTTTAAAAATGACAAACATCGAGTCGTTTTACCAGTCCTTTAGCGTTAACGGTGATGCATTTTAAAACTGAACAGAAATCACCTTTTCTGGATATATCAAATATCGAATCCGCTTAATGTGCCTACAATTCAATCATTCAAAAAATACATAATTTACATCATGCCTTTTCATAGAACAGACAATAAGATTTGAGACAATAAGAACTTTAGTTTTATAACTAAAGTTGCACAATTATACCAACTCTATGGTGGCTGGGTGGTAAGGTGTGTGGCTGGTGTTTTGGAAGTCGCGAGTTCAAACGACCCAATGGGAGTACTTTTTTTTTTTTTTATGCCATACAATCTTCCTAGTACTATTATGTAGGTGTGTGTGTGTGTGTTTTTATTCATTCTTTGGTTTTATAGATGACATACATATTGACTCCTTTTACCGGTCCTTAATTAGGCTCTGGGGAAGCAATGGTGGTGGTGGTGGTGCATTTAAAACTAAACCAAAAATCACCAGTTCTGGACGCGTCAAATATCATATCCGCTTAATGTGTCTACAACCTAATTACTTAAAACTACACTATTTAATTCATTCATATCATGTGCATATTGGTCATTATGCTCATACAACCGACATAACAATTTATTTTCATTATTAGAATCATACATTTCATCAAGTAATACAGATACAAAGAGATTTTCTTTCTGAGAAGACCGTTAGTATTGGCTGGCTGGCAGGCAGGCAGGCAGGCAGGCATTTGAGGGTTATTATTTCGCCTGTTGATTGGGGGGAGGGTTGATGTGTTAGGGGGTTTTCGGTTAGGTGTGGTGGTGGTGATTGGTGGTGATTGGTGGTGATTGGTGGTGGTGGTGATTGGTGGTGATTGGTGGTGAGTAGTGGTGGTGGTGGTGGTGGTGGTGGTGGTGGTAGTAGGTGGGAGGGGGGGGGGGAAGGGGAATGATGGTCTGTGGATTCCTTCTCCGTACCCCTTACATATAAGCAAAAACATGCCTTCCTGTGGGTATAGAAACATTAACACAAATTATATCAGTAACTGATATTGTAGCCTTTTAAACAGAAAAGATTTGTACATACAAATACTTTTAAATTATCATTTATTTGTGGAAATGGCATTTACGTCATTAAATTGATACCTCAGCATCAAGTGTCCTGCAGTGGTCCAGTGGTAAAGTGTATATAAGTGATGCGTATTCTTGGAGTTGCGAGTTCAAACCCGGATTAAGCTATATATATATATATATATATATATATATATATATATATATATATATATATATATATATATATATATATATATATATATATATATATATATATATATATATATATATATATAGATATACAACATGTTTTGTTTTGGTTGTTTGTTTTTGTATAAAGCCTCACACACTATATTAAGCGAGTTTGTTTTAAACATGACATACATATTAATTCATTTTACCAGGCCTTATTCCACACAACTCCGTGAATTTCCCGTGGAGCCAGCCAGCCAGCCATTCAAACAAAAACAAACGAAACAAAACAAAACAAAACAAAAAACATTATTGCCAACAGCATTTGGTGTTCCCAGGCGGTCACCCATCCAAGTACTAACCAAACCCAACGTTGCTTAACTTCGCTGATCGGACGAGAAGCGGTGTTCTCAACGTGGTATGGCCGTTGGCATGAGACTGCCTACACATTGTGGCTAATAACCAACTCTTTTTAGTCATCACGGCAGGATACGGACCTTCTTGTGGTGTCTTAATGGTAATTGTATCCTAACATATTTTTGTCTCCTTGGCATGGATATTTAACATCGTTTATTCAGTCTTGGGTTTATGTTCTTTCGCCATTTACAGACATTTTACATCTACCTACTTCCTCAGCCTACCCTGCCAATTTCTAATGAATTTGTGGATTTTCTTTTGTAATACATACATGTGTGTGCTCATCTGCTCTTCAGTTTTTATGATATTTGTCTCATCTGTCCTGCTTTATGATACTTTTACAAAGAACATGAACAAATGCTTCTATTTTAGAGAAGATATGGGATCCAGGTTTCGGAGCCGTAAAACCAACCGTCGTGATTGGTGGACGAGTTGCCAGGTTGCAGCTTCTGTACCGTGCCGGCACATAAATAGGTTCGGCTCAAGCGGCGGCAGCATCATTCCCCCGTGACTGTCTGAGCGTCTCTCATCACCTTGGTTATCTCATCATCATCATGGTAGAAGCAAAGCCTACCAAGAAGGCTGCGGCTGCTGCTGCTGTGGTGGCCACCACCAGGAAACCTCGCGTCCAGGTTGCTCACCCGAAAACTAGTCAAATGGTTCTAGCCGCGGTCGCAGCACTCAAAGACCGTAAGGGCTCGTCTCTACAAGCAATCAAGAAGTACGTTGTTGCCAACAACAAAGTCGAGGCTGCCAAGATCGCCATTTACATCCGAAGATTTCTCAAGAAAGCAGTGGCTGACGGCATTCTTGTTCAGACCAAGGGAAGTGGAGCTAGTGGATCATTCAAGCTGGCCGTAGCAGAGAAGAGGGCCGTTCTAACTCCCAAGAAAGCCACCACAACCAAGAAACCATCTACAGCAGCAAAGAAGGCCGTGGTAACTCCCAAGAAAGCCGCCACAAGCAACAAACCACCTACAGCCTTGAAAAAGAAGCAGCAGCAGCAGCAGCAGCTTGTTGTTGGGAACAAAAAGCCCAAAATAAAGAGAGCTTCAAAATCTCCCAAACCACCCAAGGCAAAGAAAGCTGTCAAGAAAACAACAAAGGCAAAATAAACGACGACATGCAAGCAGCATGAATACACATGACAATAAACATCCAGGCCTCCCCCCTCAGTGGAGGGGCCTCATATGATTCCAAAAAGAGTTTAGTTTTGTAGACAAATAAATCATTACTTTTGGGGTAGATTTACTCTGTATATTATATATATATATATATATATATATATATATATATATATATATATATATATATATATATATATATATATATATATATATATATATATATATATATATATATATATATATATATATATATATATATATATATATATATATACACACATACATGGGTGAGGTGATATGGTACCAAAGTTTTGGGTGAGGTGATTGACATTTACACAAGATAAAACACGAACCAATGGGAATAAAAACATAAGAATGGAAGTAACTGCAGAAGGCCTATTGGCCCATAACACAAGCACTTCCTCTTGATGCTTCTATATTGGTTCGGAGTCTTGAAGCTATAATATATATATATATATATATATATATATATATATATATATATATATATATATATATATATATATATATATATATATATATATATATATATATATATATATATATATATATATATATATATATATATATATATATATATATATATATATATGCACACAAAACTAAATAGTCTTGTTAGACAAATTGCCCCTATTAGAGGCAAGTTGACTAACAAGCCGAATGACTGCAATTGTTTTGAATTTGAGTTAAATCTAACATAGAAATGTAATCAAACCTAACCTAACCTATGCTAACCCAAGCTAAGCTAACCTAACCTAACCTAAGCTAAGCTAACCTAACCTAACCTAACCTAACCCAGCAATTCATGATCTTAATATAATACTGTTAATTGGATAAACCAATTTGGAAAGAAATGTTCGAAAATAACAAAATTAACTGTGCTTGTTAGGAAAATTGGGCCTTGCATACTTGTCCCAATAGTGTGGTTCTCGCTTTTAGGTACGACATAAACGTATACCTAAGTTGAGAGAGAAAAAGATTCGCACTCAAACATGCATATCGATTGCCAGTCCTGAATTCTGGGTAGATATTCGTGTCCTCCCTTTTCATTTACCATCATTTGGATACTATCAAAACAGCTCTGAGAAGGATAAAATGAATAAAACGGGTAGCTCACTCATGTAAAAAGGAAGAGTTGGGAAAGATCTCTCTCTCTCTCTCTCTCTCTCCCTCACCCCCCCCCCCCCCACCACCAATGATCCTGCTCTGCTAGTATATAACGGAACAAACCTTCCCCCCCCCCACCCCTCCCTCCCCAATCAGAGTCCCTTTAAGCATGCGAGGATAAAAAATAGATTTCATAAGACCCAATGTGCTAGCTGATATCAAAACAATTTATGTTATCGTCTATTAAGCCCTTCAGTAAAAAAGTATAGGGACCTAATTAGGTCCCGTTTTGAGGTGGTGGTGGTGGGTGGAATCGATGGATTAGCCAAGCTCTTATCCGCCGAATCCGTAGAGGGTACGACCCTGGCGCTTCAGAGCGTACACCACGTCCATGGCAGTGACGGTCTTCCTCTTGGCGTGTTCCGTGTAGGTTACAGCATCACGGATGACGTTCTCGAGGAACACCTTCAGGACGCCACGGGTCTCTTCGTAGATGAGACCCGAAATACGCTTCACGCCGCCACGACGAGCTAAGCGACGAATAGCGGGCTTGGTGATGCCCTGGATGTTGTCACGTAGCACCTTACGATGACGCTTGGCGCCACCCTTTCCGAGTCCCTTGCCTCCCTTGCCGCGTCCAGTCATGGTGTTGAAGTTGTGTGAATAATAAAATTTCGGATGAATGAATGAATTAAATATAGGTCAAGATACCCTAATGGGTGAGCGTGGAAGTGGGGATAGGGGAAGAATTAGTGGGGGTGAGAGGAAGGGTTTTTAGTATGAGGTAAAGTGCCAGGGCTAGACCCAGCTGCATGGCATTGAAATCGTTATGACCAAACTAGGCAGTGAAGGCAAGGAATCGGATCTGTGACAACAATTCGTCTTTTCTGAGCACCCACGGAGACAGCAGCCCTCAGCTGGGTGTGCCCTGGAGGCTCACACCAGATGTGGTCTTTGATCTGATAATCAGCATCGTGGCCCACCCAAGGCACCAGAAAACGGGAGCTAGTTGGTCCCCCCCTAAAGAGGGAGGAGAAGAGTTAGGAGGTTATAGTTGGAAGTTTGGTGATTTGAGTAGTGATATTATAGGAGAGGGGTTATGTAAAGGACGGAGCAGGAGGTGGATCGTCGATCAGGTTAAAGAGGTTGTGCGTATGTCTGGGTCTGCTTAGGACGTTTCTGAGGAACGTGTCGTAGTTGTCATGATAGGTGAGAATTCTGTCAATCTGTTTCTTCCCCATAGTATCCCAGGTTATGTTCAGAGGTGGGATGTTCGCCCTCTCATGCAGGGCCTCACTGGTGGTGAAGTCCTGCCAATGGGTATCGAACACCCATCTCAGAGCCCTGTTCTGGGTACGCTGGAGTTTCTTCCTATTTGTTGGTGCTGCAAGTGTGAGTGGGATCGGTGCATATGTTAGGAGTGGGAGAATAAGTGTTTTGTATAAGTAGAGCTTGGTGGCTTGGGAGGCATGTTTGAGTGGGTAGAGTTTTGATAGGGCGTTTGAGGCTATAGCTTTCTTGGGTGTTATGTGTGTGTGAAAGCGAAGGTTAAAGTCTAGTGTGAGTCCAAGTACTGTGGTTTTGTTGACTCTTGGGATCTGGGTTGCATCTGGTGATTGAGAGTAGAGTTTTACTGGGTCAGGGTTACGTCGTTTGTTGTAGAAAAAGTAAGTTATTTTTGACTTGTTGGGGTTTGTTTTTATTCGCCAGTCGTGTTCCCAGAGGGTGACTTTGTCTATTTCTTGTTGTGCTTTCCGTGTGAGGGCGTTAATCGTATAGTCTGTGATCAGTTGGGTTACGTCGTCAGCGTAGCAAAGGGTCATTGATGTCCAGTATACTGGGTCAGGGATGTCGTTTATATAGAGTATGTATAAGGTTGGTGAAAGAACTGAGCCCTGAGGGACACCTGCATTTAGGTTGAAATAACCCGACAGCTTGCTGAGGAACTTGATCTGCATCTTTCTATTTGTTAGAAAGCTGCAAAGTAGCCTCTGCATGTTATCAGATAGTTGAAACAGAGTGCAGAGTTTGTAACGCAGGCCGTCGTGCCATACGGTGTCAAAAGCTTTTTCGACGTCCTTTGCAATGAGGGCCGTCTTGGCCCTTTGGTGTTTATTTATGGAGAGGTAGTTTGTTATTATGTTCAGTGCGTCTTGTGTTGAGCGGTGTTGTCTGAAGCCAAATTGTTTGTCTGTCAATATGTTTTTGTGTTCTAGGTGATTCCTGAGTTTATGATTAATGAG
>NW_027189149.1:466870-533031 GCF_040958095.1 Procambarus clarkii | reverse complement strand
CCTGGGTGTTGCCTTGGATGGAAGATGGCTGTGATAAGGATGTGGCCCCAGGTAGGGTTACCACGAGAGTATGCTCGTCTGGGCCGACCAAGCGGCCCTGACCTTGCAAGTTAGCAACAGGTGCTACTAGCGCTCTGCATCTCTGGCTGTTGTTGAATCCATGCTGTTGGATCACTGTGGTAGTTGTGATGTCAGATGCCTCAAAACGGTGGTCCCATGTAACTGCAATAATGCAGAGGCAGGTGGTTGCAGGTGCGGGGGCGCTCAAAACAGCGTATCGGCCTAGATCTCACTGCGAGCGCGACGTGCTACTGCTTCCGTTGCCAATGATGATGATGGGCGCTTTCAGAAGAATCAGAATAATACAGGAGAAGATGCCCATAGGGGCGAGCTTGGAAGTGGGGACAGAAGAAGATAAGGGGGGGTGAGAGGAAGAAGATTTGTAAGAGAAAAAGTGCCAGGGCTAAACCCAGCTGCGTGTCGTTAGGTTGCGGCTTTCGAGGCAGGGACTCAGTCGGGTGTTTTCAGTGACAACATCGGGACATCACAAACTCACAACATCACAGTGATTGGCTCAAGAGCGTCAGGGCTGAACTTTTTACGGATTGTTTGTGCTGGTTGTTGAGAGCTGAATATGTAATGATAGTGGATACTGGGTGTTGAGAGCTAAAGTTTAACGAAATACAGAGTTAGGAAGAGGATCATGGATGGTAGAGAAGAGGTCATGATTGTTTCGTGGTAGTCTGAGAGTGTGTAGGAGAAAATCAATGTGTTGTTCATGATGAGTGAGTAGTCTATCAATTTGTTTGTCTGATAGAGTTTTCCAGTAGGTATTTAGGGCAGGAATGTTAGTACTTTCATGGAGACTTTGACTGGTATTTAACTCTTGCCATCGGGTGTTGAGTACCCATCTTAGTGCTCTATTCTGTATTCTTTGAAGTTTTATTTTGTTAGTACGTGCAGATAGAGAAAGAGCTAGTGGAGCGTATGTTAGGAGAGGTCTAATAAGTGCTTTGTAAAAATGCATTTTTGTGTCAGGTTTTGCAAATCTAAGTCTGTATAGTTTCTTCATGGCTTGAAGAGCTATTGCATGTTTCTGTATTATGTGTGTGAAAGAGTAGTTGTCGATCAAATGTGAGTCCCAGGACTGTGGAGGAGGGAGATACAGAGATATAAGTAGGATTTGGAGTGAATGAATAGAGTTTGAGAGGAATTGGGCGAATAGTTCTTTTACAGAAAAAGTAGGTGATTTTAGATTTGCTGGAGTTGGTTTTTATACGCCATTTGTACTCCCACTCAGTGACAACATCAAGTTCTGTTTGTGCTCTGTTTGTTAGTGTATCAATGGTGTTGCTGGTGACAAGGTGAGAGACAATCATCAGCATAACATATGGTTAATGAAGTGTGATGAACAGGGTCAGGAATGTCGTTTATGTATAGGATGTAGAGTGTTGGGGCAAGAACAGAACCTTGGGGAACACCGGCGTGTAAGTTGAAGTAGTCAGAGTGTTGTTGGAGGAACTTAATTCTCATTGGCCTATTGTCTAAGTAGTTCGAAAGAAGTTTGGTGGTGATAAGAGGAAGATTAAAGTTGTTGCATAGTTTGAATTTTAAGCCGTCATGCCAAACAGTGTCAAAGGCCTTCTCAACGTCCTTAGTGATGAGTGCAGTCTTAAGTCTTTGGTGCTGATTGATACTGAGGTAGTTAGTCATGATGTTTAAGGCGTCGTGAGTGGACCGGTGAGGCCGAAATCCAACTGTTTGTTAGTGAGTAAGTCATTGTGTTCAAGGTGGGTTCTAAGTCTCTGGTTGATCAGCCTTTCAAAGACTTTGCCAAGTGTCTCTAGAAGGCTGATGGGTCTATAGTTCTTTGGGTCAGTGTGGGGTTTCCCAGGTTTTGGAATAAGAACGGCTGTGGCAGACTTAAAGTTGAGTGGAAAGTATCCAGAGGCAAGGGAGGCGTTGGAATAGGTTAGTGATAGCAGTAATGATAGAAGCAGGGAGTTGTCTAAGAAGGATATGTCCAATGCCAGACGCACCAGGGGCTCTACGACGAGTGCCCATGAGAGCTGTCTTGACATCAGCTAGAGTTAGGGGAGTCTGTAGTTCAGTGTTTGAATTGAGATTTTCAAGGTGGATGAGGTCGTCTGGTGTAGTTGCTTGTCTATTTTGGTGTATCCAGTCTTCGACTATTTCAATGTTGGGGCGTGCAAATGGTTCAGGAGGATGTGGGTGAAAGATTTGTTCCCAGTGGTGTTTAAAATGTTGAGAACTGCTTCAGGATCAGTGATTTTGTTGTTATTATGTAGAAGGTATTTAAACGGTGTGTGAGTTGATCCTTGTAATCGTTTGATTCGTTTCCAGAATTCTTGAGGTGTCAGTTTTCTGTATTGTTCTGCTTGTTCTATAAGGTGTTTCCAATGTTTTGTGTGATCTTCATCTAGGCTGTTAAGGATATGTTTTTTTAATGCTGTTCGGTCCCATAGTATTTGTCCATGACGATGTATGTTTTGTAAGAATCTAGTGTGATAGCAAGCTAAGAGGCGTTTGGAGCGAATGGAGGGGGTGAAAGTGAAATGTGGTTTGTGTGCTGTTTTAGGAATGGAGATGTTTGCTGCATGAATGATGGTGTCTTGTATGTTGCGTGCTTGTGTGTCGATGTCAGTGTGATGTTTGTCATTGTATTCATAAGTGAGATCAGTGTCATCAATGTGTTGTTTGAACATGTCCCAGTTTGCCCTATGGTATGAGAATTGAGGAGTGCTGGGGATGAGAATAGGATTTGTGGAGACTGTGAGAATTAAGGGAATATGATCAGAGCCCGTAATGGGCCCTGGTGAAATGAAGTGTTGCAAGTTGCTGCCGTGTCTGTTGGTGAATATGAGATCAGGCCGGCCAGAACCTGTATGTGTGAAACAAGTGGGGAAATCAGGGCTAAGAAAGAATAGATGTTTTTGGGTGTATATTTGGTGAAGCTGTCTGCCATGCTGATTTGTGGTATTGTGGTGGAATGTAGGGTGTTGTGCATTGAGGTCTGCAAGCAGAAAAACAGGCAAGTGAGAGTTGTTGAAGAGAGTTATGAAATCTTGCATGGGAATGTCTGTGTTAGGACGGGTGTAGGTTGTGCAGATGATGAGAGACCCCATTTTTGTATGAACTTTAATGGCTAGGAAATGTTTGTGAAACCAATGAGTGCTTTTGCGAATCAGAATCAGAATAATACAGGAGAAGATGCCCATAGGGGCGAGCTTGGAAGTGGGGACAGAAGAAGATAAGGGGGGGTGAGAGGAAGAAGATTTGTAGGAGAAAAAGTGCCAGGGCTAAACCCAGCTGCGTGTCGTTAGGTTGCGGCTTTGGAGGCAGGGACTCAGTCGGGTGTTTTCAGTGACAACATCGGGACATCACAAACTCACAACATCACAGTGATTGGCTCAAGAGCGTCAGGGCTGAACTTTTTACGGATTGTTTGTGCTGGTTGTTGAGAGCTGAATATGTAATGATAGTGGATACTGGGTGTTGAGAGCTAAAGTTTAACGAAATACAGAGTTAGGAAGAGGATCATGGATGGTAGAGAAGAGGTCATGATTGTTTCGTGGTAGTCTGAGAGTGTGTAGGAGAAAATCAATGTGTTGTTCATGATGAGTGAGTAGTCTATCAATTTGTTTAGTCTGATAGAGTTTTCCAGTAGGTATTTAGGGCAGGAATGTTAGTACTTTCATGGAGACTTTGACTGGTATTTAACTCTTGCCATCGGGTGTTGAGTACCCATCTTAGTGCTCTATTCTGTATTCTTTGAAGTTTTATTTTGTTAGTACGTGCAGATAGAGAAAGAGCTAGTGGAGCGTATGTTAGGAGAGGTCTAATAAGTGCTTTGTAAAGGTGCATTTTTGTGTCAGGTTTTGCAAATCTAAGTCTGTATAGTTTCTTCATGGCTTGTAGAGCTATTGCATGTTTCTGTGTTATGTGTGTGTGAAAGAGTAGTTGTCGATCAAATGTGAGTCCCAGGACTGTGGAGGAGGGAGATACAGAGATATAAGTAGGATTTTGAGTGTATGAATAGAGTTTGAGAGGAATTGGGCGAATAGTTCTTTTACAGAAAAAGTAGGTGATTTTAGATTTGCTGGAGTTGGCTTTTATACGCCATTTGTACTCCCACTCAGTGACAACATCAAGTTCTGTTTGTGCTCTGTTTGTTAGTGTATCAATGGTGTTGCTGGTGACAAGGTGAGAGACATCATCAGCATAACATATGGTTAATGAAGTGTGATGAACAGGGTCAGGAATGTCGTTTATGTATAGGATGTAGAGTGTTGGGGCAAGAACAGAACCTTGGGGAACACCGGCGTGTAAGTTGAAGTAGTTAGAGTGTTGTTGGAGGAACTTAATTCTCATTGTCCTATTGTCTAAGTAGTTCGAAAGAAGTTTGGTGGTGATAAGAGGAAGATTAAAGTTGTTGCATAGTTTGAATTTTAAGCCGTCATGCCAAACAGTGTCAAAGGCCTTCTCAACGTCCTTAGTGATTAGTGCAGTCTTAAGTCTTTGGTGCTGATTGATACTGAGGTAGTTAGTCATGATGTTTAAGGCGTCGTGAGTGGACCGGTGAGGCCGAAATCCAAACTGTTTGTTAGTGAGTAAGTCGTTGTGTTCAAGGTGGGTTCTAAGTCTCTGGTTGATCAGCCTTTCAAAGACTTTGCCAAGTGTCTCTAGAAGGCTGATGGGTCTATAGTTCTTTGGGTCAGTGTGGGGTTTCCCAGGTTTTGGAATAAGAACGGCTGTGGCAGACTTAACGTTGAGTGGAAAGTATCCAGAGGAAAGGGAGGCGTTGAATAGGTTAGTGATAGCAGTAATGATAGAAGCAGGGAGTTGTCTAAGAAGGATATGTCCAATGCCAGACGCACCAGGGGCTCTACGACGAGTGCCCATGAGAGCTGTCTTGACATCAGCTAGAGTTAGGGGAGTCTGTAGTTCAGTGTTTGAATTGAGATTTTCAAGGTGAATGAGGTCGTCTGGTGTAGTTGCTTGTCTATTTTGGTGTATCCTTCGACTATTTCAATGTTGGGGCGTGCAAATGGTTCAGGAGGATGTGGGTGAAAGATTTGTTCCCAGTGGTGTTTAAAAATAGTTGAGAACTGCTTCAGGATCAGTGATTTTGTTGTTATTATGTAGAAGGTATTTAAACGGTGTGTAGTTGATCCTTGTAATCGTTTGATTCGTTTCCAGAATTCTTGAGGTGTCAGTTTTCTGTATTGTTCTGCTTGTACTATGAGGTGTTTCCAATGTTTTCTGTGATCTTCATCTAGGCTGTTAAGGATATGGTTTTTTAATGCTGTTAGGTCTCATAGTATTTGTCCATGACGAAGTATGTTTTGTAAGAATCTAGTGTGATAGCAAGCTAAGAGGCGTTTGGAGCGAATGGAGGGGGTGAAAGTGAAATGTGGTTTGTGTCCTGTTTTAGGAATGGAGATGTTTGCTGCATGAATGATGGTGTCTTGTATGTTGCGTGTTTGTGTCGATGTCAGTGTGATGTTTGTCATTGTATTCATAAGTGAGATCAGTGTCATCAATGCGTTGTTTGAACATGTCCCAGTTTGCCCTATGGTATAAGAATTGAGGAGTGCTGGGGATGAGAATAGGATTTGTGGAGACTGTGAGAATTAAGGGGATATGATCAGAGCCCGTAATGGGCCCTGGTGAAATGAAGTGTTGCAGGTTGCTGCCATGTCTGTTGGTGAATATGAGATCAGGCCTGCCAGAACCTGTATGTGTGAAACAAGTGGGGAAATCAGGGCCAAGAAAGAATAGATGTTTTTGGGTGTATATTTGGTGAAGCTGTCTGCCATGCTGATTTGTGGTATTGTGGTGGAATGTAGGGTGTTGTGCATTGAGGTCTGCAAGCAGAAAAACAGGCAAGTGAGAGTTGTAGAAGAGAGTTATGAAATCTTGCATGGGAATGTCGGTGTTAGGACGGGTGTAGGTTGTGCAGATGATGAGAGACCCCATTTGTGTATGAACTTTAATGGCTAGGAAATGTTTGTGAAGCCAATGAGTGTGTAGGAGTTCGTGTTTGTATGAAGAACGGATGAGTATTGCAACTCCTTCATGTGCTTCATCTGGTGACTGGTAAGAGGAGTAGCCATAAGTGTTTGATTTTATATGAGTTCGTAATGTATGTGCTATTTAATTAATAGCACATCAGGTCTCTCGATCTCAATAAAATCTGACACCATGTGTCTAATGTTGAAATATGCCCGCACATTAAACTGTATGATCTTTATGAATTTTTAGGTTTTAATGGGGTGCTGGTGGGGTTTTGTGCATGTACAAGGAGCATGAGGGTTGCGTGATTCAATGAGTTGGGCAGTTATTGAGGAGGGTGCATCTTGGAGGAGGGTGGTAGGAATTGTAGGATATTTACAGCGGGAGGTGGGAGTAAGACAACGGGTTGCTGAGCGGGCTCGGGACGAGACTGAGATGAGTTACAGAAGAAATGACTGAAGTTGTTGGGGAATGGAGGGAGGCAGAAGGCTTGTTGACAGGGACCGGGTGAGAGGTATCAGAGGTTGTAGTGTTAGTAGTCAGATTGGAAGTGGAGAGGACAATGTTGGGAGAAGAGGTTGAAAGTGCCTTTGACATGGATGCTTCAGTTTGGGATAGTCCAGGATGTGCTGTTTGGTCAGTGGCACCGTTTTCTGTAGCAGTCAGGAGTGGGTTGGTAGGAGATTGTGGGGGAACTGTAGTATTTTCTTCAGCTGAAGTCATGGTGTTTTGTGGAGTGAGGACTGTAGGCGAGAATGGAGCAGAGCGCAATAGTTGAGTAGGAGGAACAGAAATACTAGGAAGGCCGTTATGAGTGAGAAAGATTGGAAGATAGTCAGCAAAGTCACGGCCATCGTCCTTGGCCTTCAAGTAAGCAGCTTGTACACAGGCAGTGACTCGTTCATATGCAAGGTTCTGAAGAGGAGAATAAGGTGGAGGTGGTGGGTGAGGGAAGAGAGGTGGAGAGGACTGAGTTTGTTGTGCAGTAGTTATGATGATGTTGCTGGTGAAGGTGAAGCATTAAGGACACTGGCATAGGACATTGAGGTGGCTGATGCTGTTTGATGATGAGATAGGTTATGGGAGGTTGAAGAAGAGGAATGAGGGTGTGCTTGAGTGCGAGGTTAGGTTATTGCGAAGAGATTTTAGGGTTTGCTTTCTCAAAGGGCAAGATTTGTCAACTGCTGAGTGAGCACCTTGGCAATTGGTGCATTTTAAGGATAGGGGCAGAGCACTGAGTATAGAAATGACCTTCAGCAGAGCATTTGAGCAAATTTGTGGGCTTTTACATTTTCTTGTTTCGTGATTATACTTATAAGCACTTGAAACATTGTAGTAAAGGAAGATAGTCAACTGGACTAATGATATAGGGAGGAGTGCTGGTGTTGAGGATTTTAATTCCATGGTGCAAGAGTTTTTGAGCTTCTGTAGGGGAGGAACATTGGATCTTGAGGTGTTTTGTATTGGGCACTGGGTATATCTCCATTACAGTAATAGCATTCCTGTGAGAGATGTCTTGAGAGAGATTGATAGTATTAGGTGCTGAAAGGACAGAGCTGTCGACATTTCTTACAAGTACAGAGCATTTAGTTTTTTGTTCAATAGTGAGAACAGGAGTAAGTGAAGCTTGTGTGAGTTTTACTGAAAGTAGGTTCCTTGAAACAGGCAAAAAGGCCGTCTTCTGAGGCAATGAGAAATTTGATGGTGTTTGTGTTGGCGTGTTTGATATGGTTAGTGGCTGGTGTGCCAGTGGCATTGTAGAAGGTAGTGATGCAGTCAATAGTGTCTATGGGTGTATTCCCAGTGTAGGTCATCCGTAGACAGTGAGCCATTGTGACTCACTATCTACTGACAGTCCCGTGTCTTGTGCCAATCACTGTGATTCCATCAGCTCAGTGGGGGTCAGTGTGTAGGCCAGGTCTAAGACCTGGCCTAAGGGTCTCACCACGAACAAACACCGTGTTCCGGAAGGTTGCAACCCCCAGTTATGGTGGGCTCGCACGATCACGAGATTCCACAACTGGCTCGGCAGTGTCAGAAACGGAAGAATTTTAGGAGAGGAGAAAAAGAATGCACCTATGCCATGACGCAACTGCAAAAGGTGAACTTCCGTCTTCTCACCTGGGCCTGTTCTGGCTCGAAGTGGGGCTGTTCACCTAAATGCAGTCCGACCTGGACACAAGCACATTGGACAACACACAGAAGATGCCACGAGGAAGATGTCACTGCTTAGGACTAGATGCTGGCTGGGAAGCGCCTGGTTCTGCTCCAATAACTGCTGGCTGGAACTGGTTTTTGGCTGCACCGAAGTACTCGTCGAGGCTGGAGATAACAGCTGCTGTAGTGACAGCGAGACGATGCTGGCTTGCTTTATGGCTGGCGAGCTGATCGATCCATCCACTCACGCACTCTAAGGAATCAGACGTTGGTAGAGTGAGGTGCGTAGCGCTCAAGCAGAGGGCCGCCTAAGTCACACTGCGAGCGAGACGATGCTACTCTTGCAACGATGCTGATTGCTTTTGCGACTGAACTGAACTGAACTGAATAATACAGGAGAAGATGCCCATTGGGGCGAGCCTTGAAGTGGGGACAGCTGAAGAGTAGTCGGTGAGAGGAAATGCTGAAGTTGAAGAAAAAGTGCCAGGGCTAAACCCAGCTGCGTGGCAATACGTCGATGCTGCAAACATCCCAACAACTGGCTAGGCTTGGAGGCGGGTCTGGAAGGCGGCGGTGGCAGTGCTTCAGCATTCAAGGTGGAAACAATCAGTCTTCATGTGGTGTCTTCTTCTTCTTCTTCTTCAATTTGGTGTTTCTTCTTTCTTCTTGCTTCGAGTAATCATTTGATGTTTGTAATCGGCGTAGTCTGGTGGGAAAAGGTCCTTTGACAATGTGGTTTCGTCGCATTCAACGAAGATTACTTCGTTCCTTAGTGTGTACTTTGAGTTTGGATCATTCAGCAGGCATTCCGCATACCTTGTGTTGAGTATTTTGCTGGAGAGGCGTCTGTATTCGGGAGTTCCAAGTGTAAGTTGTTCACGTTGATCATATAGTGCGGAGACTCTTGGAGACTCCTGTGTTGCTGGAGATGGTGATTGTGTTTCAACGTCAATCGAGGCAGTAGAGTCATCATCGGAAAACAAGTGTTGGTTTTCAGAAGCATCAGGTGTAGGTACCTGTGAAGCTGGTGTAGTCTCGGGTGCGGCTGGTGTATTTTCTGGTGAAGCTGGTGAAGTTGGTGCAGTCTCAGGTACCACTGGAGAAGTAGATGGTTCGTCTGGAGTAGTAGCAGTGTGCAAGGATGTTGCAGAGTCTGTAGCAGGTTGCACAGGGTGGGCGTCAGCAGACAGGATATCTGCCAATGCAGTTGAAGAGATGGTGATGTTGATGTTAGAAGCAGAAGTGGTATTTGTTGCTGAAGTCGTAGTATTGGTGTTGGCTGAGGCTGTTGTTGTGAAGAGCTCGTCACGAACAGTAAATGTTGGTAAACCGTTGTCAGCGTACATAATGTTCAGAATTCGTACAAATTCCTTGGTGTTCGTGCCTGCAATCATTTCAGCAGTGCGGATGAGTCCCATTATGACGTTATGGTTTCTGTTAGGGAGCAGCATCTGGTGTGGTGAGGGCTGGCTTGTTGATTCAGCAGAGTAAAGTTGTGGCTGTTGCTGCTGCGTCGATGATTGGTTGGCGGGCTGGGACCCAGGGCCCCAATGGGATGCAGTCTGTGCAGAAGCTCCGCCCCCTCCCGGAAGCAGAGGAAAGTTGGCGGCTTGCACGTTGAATGTTGACGGTTCTCGTCGTGTGGTGTTGGCTTGCCTGGCTTCGGTCATCTTCTGTATTTCTTGACGTCTTTTTGTACACTCAGCAGAGACGGCAGTATGGTGACCTTGGCAGAGAAGGCATTTGAGGAAGTCGCTGGTGCATTGTTTGAAGTGGTGACTCTCGGCGCACTTGCTGCACCGTTGGTCCTGAGATGGGCAATTTTTAGTGAAGTGCTCCTAACTATAGCACTTAAAACACTGTCGTAGCTGGTAGTAATGTTCTCTTGTTATTTGTCGGGGTGTACAAGCGAGGCCGAAGCATCGGAAGCCGTTGGTGGTAGCAGAGGTAGCTTCCTCAGGCGAGGTGAAGGTGACCTTCATAGTGGAGAGGTGGCTGTCCTGCACAGGGATGAATTTTACGGTGACTGCAGTCAAGGAAGGGTTGTCTTCGGTTATGCTGGTGGCGACGTCGGTGGTAGCTTTTCGGAGATGAGGGAGCTCACTCTCCTTACGAAAACAGTCCTGGCTGCGAGGTAGTGTCGTGGTGGGGTGAGGAACATGTGCGCCTCCTCGAGAGCAGTGAGGTGAATGGGGTTAAAGAGGCGTTGTACGGCCTCGGCACTGCTGAACAGTAGTTGAGGGAGTCCATCATCGTTGAGTACGACGTCCAGGGGTGCAACATTGGTTGTAGTGGTGATCAAATCCGATATCTCTGATCGAGTAGGGATCTGGTTCCCTCTGAATCGTACCTTGATTCGGTAGATCATGGCTCTAATCGTTGCTGCCTAATGTTTACCCACCCGGCAGTGCTGGGTGCAGGAGAGCCTGATCTAGAGGGTTGCACTTTCCTTAAGAGGTCTCCCGTCTCTTACCGGTTTAATGCACCGGATCAGGGTGGGGTCTGACCTCTTAAAGCAAAGTACTCTCTGACGAGTCTCAGAATCAGAATCAGAATAATACAGGAGAAGATGCCCATAGGGGCGAGCTTGGAAGTGGGGACAGAAGAAGATAAGGGGGGGTGAGAGGAAGAAGATTTGTAAGAGAAAAAGTGCCAGGGCTAAACCCAGCTGCGTGTCGTTAGGTTGCGGCTTTCGAGGCAGGGACTCAGTCGGGTGTTTTCAGTGACAACATCGGGACATCACAAACTCACAACATCACAGTGATTAGCTCAAGAGCGTCAGGGCTGAACTTTTTTACGGATTGTTTGTGCTGGTTGTTGAGAGCTGAATATGTAATGATAGTGGATGCTGGGTGTTGAGAGCTAAAGTTTAACGAAATACAGAGTTAGGAAGAGGATCATGGATGGTAGAGAAGAGGTCATGATTGTTTCGTGGTAGTCTGAGAGTGTGTAGGAGAAAATCAATGTGTTGTTCATGATGAGTGAGTAGTCTATCGATTTGTTTGTCTGATAGAGTTTTCCAGTAGGTATTTAGGGCAGGAATGTTAGTACTTTCATGGAGACTTTGACTGGTATTTAACTCTTGCCATCGGGTGTTGAGTACCCATCTTAGTGCTCTGTTCTGTATTCTTTGAAGTTTTATTTTGTTAGTGCGTGCAGATAGAGAAAGAGCTAGTGGAGCGTATGTTAGGAGAGGTCTAATAAGTGCTTTGTAAAGGTGCATTTTTGTGTCAGGTTTTGCAAATCTAAGTCTGTATAGTTTCTTCATGGCTTGAAGAGCTATTGCATGTTTCTGTGTTATGTGTGTGTGAAAGAGTAGTTGTCGATCAAATGTGAGTCCCAGGACTGTGGAGGAGGGAGATACAGAGATATAAGTAGGATTTTGAGTGTATGAATAGAGTTTGAGAGGAATTGGGCGAATAGTTCTTTTACAGAAAAAGTAGGTGATTTTAGATTTGCTGGAGTTGGTTTTTATACGCCATTTGTACTCCCACTCAGTGACAACATCAAGTTCTGTTTGTGCTCTGTTTGTTAGTGTATCAATGGTGTTGCTGGTGACAAGGTGAGAGACATCATCAGCATAACATATGGTTAATGAAGTGTGATGAACAGGGTCAGGAATGTCGTTTATGTATAGGATGTAGAGTGTTGGGGCAAGAACAGAGCCTTGGGGAACACCGGCGTGTAAGTTGAAGTAGTCAGAGTGTTGTTGGAGGAACTTAATTCTCATTGTCCTATTGTCTAAGTAGTTCGAAAGAAGTTTGGTGGTGATAAGAGGAAGATTAAAGTTGTTGCATAGTTTGAATTTTAAGCCGTCATGCCAAACAGTGTCAAAGGCCTTCTCAACGTCCTTAGTGATGAGTGCAGTCTTAAGTCTTTGGTGCTGATTGATACTGAGGTAGTTAGTCATGATGTTTAAGGCGTCGTGAGTGGACCGGTGAGGCCGAAATCCAAACTGTTTGTTAGTGAGTAAGTCATTATTTTCTAGGTGGGTTCTAAGTCTCTGGTTGATCAGCCTTTCAAAGACTTTGCCAAGTGTCTCTAGAAGGCTGATGGGTCTGTAGTTCTTTGGGTCAGTGTGGGGTTTCCCAGGTTTTGGAATAAGAACAGCTGTGGCAGACTTAAAGTTAAGAGGGAAGTATCCAGAGGCAAGGGAGGCGTTGAATAGGTTAGTGATAGCAGTAATGATAGAGGCAGGGAGTTGTCTAAGAAGGATATGTCCAATGCCTGACGCACCAGGGGCTCTACGACGAGTGCCCATGAGAGCTGTCTTGACATCAACTAGAGTTAGGGGAGTCTGTAGTTCAGTGTTTGAGTTGAGATTGTCAAGGTGAATGAGGTCGTCTGGTGTAGTTGCTTGTCTATTTTGGTGTATCCAGTCTTCGACTACTTCAATGTTGGGGCGGGCAAATGGTTCAGGAGGATGTGGGTGAAAGATTTGTTCCCAGTGGTGTTTAAAAATGTTGAGTACTTCATCAGGATCAGTGATTTTGCTGTTATTATGAAGAAGGTAATTAAACGGTGTGTGAGTTGATCCTTGTAAGCGTTTGATTTTTTTCCAAAATTCTTGAGGTGTCAGTTTTCTGTATTGTTCTGCTTGTACTATGAGATGTTTCCAATGTTTTGAGTGATCTTCATCTAGGCTGTTAAGGATGTGGTTTTTTAATGTTGTTAGGTCCCATAGTATTTGTCCATGACGATGCATATTTTGTAGGAATCTAGTGTGATAGCAAGCTAAGAGGCGTTTAGAGCGAATGGAGGGGGTGAAAGTGATATGCGGTTTGTGTGTTGTTTTAGGAATGGAGATATTTGCTGCATGAATGATGGTGTCTTGTATGTTGCGTGCTTGTGTATCGATGTCAGTGTGATTTTGTCATTGTATTCATAAGTGAGATCAGTGTCATCTATGTGTTGTTTGAACATGTCCCAGTTTGCCCTAAGGTATGAGAATTGAGGAGTACTGGGGATGGGAATAGGATTTGTGGAGACTGTGAGAATTAAGGGAATATGATCAGAGCCCGTAATGGGCCCTGGTGAAATGAAGTGTTGCAGGTTGCTGCCATGTCTGTTGGTGAATATGAGATCAGGTCTGCCAGAACCTAAATGATTGAAAAAAGTGGGAAAGTCAGGGCCAAGAAAGAATAGATGTTTTTGAGTGCATATTTGCTGAAGCTGTGTGCCATGCTGATTTGAGGTATTGTGATGGAATGTGGGATGAAGTGCATTGAGGTCTGCAAGCAGAAAAACAGGCAAGTGAGTGTGGTTGAAGAGAGTTATGAAATCTTGCATGGGAATGCCGGTGTTAGGACGGGTGTAGGTTGTGCAGATGATGAGAGAACCCATTTGTGTGTGAACTTTGATGGCTAGGAAATGTTTGTGAAGCCAATGAGTGTGTAAGAGTTCGTGTTTGTATGAAGAACGGATGAGTATTGCAACTCCTTCATGTGCTTCATCTGGTGACTGGTAAGAGGAGTAGCCATAATGTTTGATTTTATATGAGTTCGTAATGTATGTGCTATTTAATAATAGCACATCAGGTCTCTCGATCTCAATAAAATCTGACACCATGTGTCTAATGTTGAAATATGCCCGCACATTAAACTGTATGATCTTTATGAATTTTTAGGTTTTGATGGGGTGCTGGTGGGGTTTTGTGCATGTACAAGAGCATGAGGGTTGCGTGATTCAATGAGTTGGGCAGTTATTGAGGAGGGTGCATCTTGGAGGAGGGTGGTAGGAATTGTAGGATATTTACAGCGGGAGGTGGGAGTAAGACAACGGGTTGCTGAACGGGCTCGGGACGAGACGAGATGAGTTACAGAAGAAATGACTGAAGTTGTTGGGGGATGGAGGGAGGCAGAAGGCTTGTTGACAGGGACCGGGTGAGAGGTATCAGAGGTTGTAGTGTTAGTAGTCAGATTGGAAGTGGAGAGGACAATGTTGGGAGAAGAGGTTGAAAGTGCCTTTGACATGGATGCTTCAGTTTGGGATAGTCCAGGATGTGCTGTTTGGGCAGTGGCTCCGTTTTCTGTAGCAGTCAGGAGTGGGTTGGTAGGACGTTGTGGGGGAACTGTAGTATTTTCTTCAGCTGAAGTCATGGTATTTTGTGGAGTGAGGACTGTAGGCGAGAATGGAGCAGAGCGCAATAGTTGAGTAGGAGGAACAGAGATACTAGGAAGGCCGTTATGAGTGAGAAAGATTGGAAGATAGTCAGCAAAGTCACGGCCATCATCCTTGGCCTTCAAGTAAGCAGCTTGTACACAGGCAGTTACTCGTTCATATGAAAGGTTCTGAAGAGGAGAATAAGGTGGAGGTGGTGGGTGAGGGAAGAGAGGTGGAGAAGACTGAGTTTGCTGTGCAGTATTGCGGAGATGATGTTGCTGGTGTGGTGAAGTATTAAGGACACTGGCATAGGACATGGAGGAGGCTGATGCTGCTTGGTGATGAGATAAGTTATGGGAGGTTGAAGAAGAATGAGGGTGTGCTTGAGTGCGAGGTAGGTTATTGCGAAGAGATTTTAGAGTTTGTTTTCTCAAAGGGCAAGATTTGTCAACTGCTGAATGACCTCCTTGGCAGTTGATGCATTTTAAAGTGTTGGCAGAGCACTGAGTGTAAAAATGGCCTTCTGCAGAACATTTTGAACAAATTTGTGGGCTTTTGCATTTTCGGGTTTCATGACTGTATTTGTAGCATTTAAAGCATTGCAGCAAAGGAAGATAGTCAACTGGACTAATGAGATAGGGAGGAGTGCTGGTGTTGAGGATTTTTATCCCATGATGCAAGAGTTTTTGAGCTTCTGTAGGGGAGGAACACTGGATCTTAAGGTGTTTTGTATTGGGCACTGGGTATATCTCCATGACAGTAATAGCATTCCTGTGTGAGATGTCTTGGGAGAGATTGATAGTGTTAGGTGCTGATAGGACAGAGCTGTCGACATTTCTTACAAGGATGGAGCATTTAGTTTTTTGTTCAATTGTGAGGACAGGAGTCAGTGAAGCTTGTGAGAGTTTTGATAAAGCAGGTTCCCTGAAACAGGCAAAAAGGTCGTCTTCTGAGGCAATGAGAAATTTGATGGTGTTTGTGTTGGCATGTTTGATATGGTTAGTGGCTGGTGTGCCAGTGGCATTGTAAAAGGTAGTGATGCAGTCAATAGTGTCTATGGGTGTATTCCCAGTGTAGGTCATCCGTAGACAGTGAGCCATTGTGACTCACTATCTACTGACAGTCCCGTGTCTTGTGCCAATCACTGTGATTCCATAAGCTCAGTGGGGGGTCAGTGTGCTCGTGAGCTGTGGGTTGGAGCTCGGTTGTCAGAGGCGTAATTCCGGGTCCTAGCAGGCTAATTGAACCCGGTTCGGCACAAATACAAAGTATTCGTGAGTCCTGAAGGTGTTACTCAAGGGCAACCCCCACTGCTAGTTGACTCGCACTATCACGAGGTTCTAGCAGTGGATCGGCATAGCAAACAAGCCAGGCAGGGAGACACAGGGCGCAAGCACGTGCTGTGGCCCCACCTGGGAGGAAAGGACGAATACCCCACTGCACTTTCACCGCACAGGGGATAGGTCCCGGCCTGAAGAGGAAGAAATGTTTAGCAGAGGAGAGAAAGAGTGCTATACACGGCAATACACATTACGTAAGTTAGGCCATCCAGCTGTCCCTGGTTTTATTCAGGGTGGCAGTACGGGTTGGCCCACTAGGGTAATGTATCTTTGCACGCTATATCACTGATAAAGCTGTAACCTAAACCGTGAACACGCCGAGAGGAAGAGCCGTCGTTGCCTGAAAGAAGTGTGTGCCAGTTTGCCTGGGTGTTGCCTTGGATGGAAGATGGCTGTGATAAGGATGTGGCCCCAGGTAGGGTTACCACGAGAGTATGCTCGTCTGGGCCGACCAAGCGGCCCTGACCTTGCAAGTTAGCAACAGGTGCTACTAGCGCTCTGCATCTCTGGCTGTTGTTGAATCCATGCTGTTGGATCACTGTGGTAGTTGTGATGTCAGATGCCTCAAAACGGTGGTCCCATGTAACTGCAATAATGCAGAGGCAGGTGGTTGCAGGTGCGGGGGCGCTCAAACAGCGTATCGCCTAGATCTCACTGCGAGCGCGACGTGCTACTGCTTCCGTTGCCAATGATGATGATGGGCGCTTTCAGAAGAATCAGAATAATACAGGAGAAGATGCCCATAGGGGCGAGCTTGGAAGTGGGGACAGAAGAAGATAAGGGGGGGTGAGAGGAAGAAGATTTGTAGGAGAAAAAGTGCCAGGGCTAAACCCAGCTGCGTGTCGTTAGGTTGCGGCTTTGGAGCAGGGACTCAGTCGGGTGTTTTCAGTGACAACATCGGGACATCACAAACTCACAACATCACAGTGATTGGCTCAAGAGCGTCAGGGCTGAACTTTTTACGGATTGTTTGTGCTGGTTGTTGAGAGCTGAATATGTAATGATAGTGGATACTGGGTGTTGAGAGCTAAAGTTTAACGAAATACAGAGTTAGGAAGAGGATCATGGATGGTAGAGAAGAGGTCATGATTGTTTCGTGGTAGTCTGAGAGTGTGTAGGAGAAAATCAATGTGTTGTTCATAATGAGTGAGTAGTCTATCAATTTGTTTGTCTGATAGAGTTTTCCAGTAGGTATTTAGGGCAGGAATGTTAGTACTTTCATGGAGACTTTGACTGGTACTTAACTCTTGCCATCGGGTGTTGAGTACCCATCTTAGTGCTCTATTCTGTATTCTTTGAAGTTTTATTTTGTTAGTACGTGCAGATAGAGAAAGAGCTAGTGGAGCGTATGTTAGGAGAGGTCTAATAAGTGCTTTGTAAAGGTGCATTTTTGTGTCAGGTTTTGCAAATCTAAGTCTGTATAGTTTCTTCATGGCTTGTAGAGCTATTGCATGTTTCTGTGTTATGTGTGTGTGAAAGAGTAGTTGTCGATCAAATGTGAGTCCCAGGACTGTGGAGGAGGGAGATACAGAGATATAAGTAGGATTTTGAGTGTATGAATAGAGTTTGAGAGGAATTGGGCGAATAGTTCTTTTACAGAAAAAGTAGGTGATTTTAGATTTGCTGGAGTTGGTTTTTATACGCCATTTGTACTCCCACTCAGTGACAACATCAAGTTCTGTTTGTGCTCTGTTTGTTAGTGTATCAATGGTGTTGCTGGTGACAAGGTGAGAGACATCATCAGCATAACATATGGTTAATGAAGTGTGATGAACAGGGTCAGGAATGTCGTTTATGTATAGGATGTAGAGTGTTGGGGCAAGAACAGAACCTTGGGGAACACCGGCGTGTAAGTTGAAGTAGTTAGAGTGTTGTTGGAGGAACTTAATTCTCATTGTCCTATTGTCTAAGTAGTTCGAAAGAAGTTTGGTGGTGATAAGAGGAAGATTAAAGTTGTTGCATAGTTTGAATTTTAAGCCGTCATGCCAAACAGTGTCAAAGGCCTTCTCAACGTCCTTAGTGATGAGTGCAGTCTTAAGTCTTTGGTGCTGATTGATACTGAGGTAGTTAGTCATGATGTTTAAGGCGTCGTGAGTGGACCGGTGAGGCCGAAATCCAAACTGTTTGTTAGTGAGTAAGTCGTTGTGTTCAAGGTGGGTTCTAAGTCTCTGGTTGATCAGCCTTTCAAAGACTTTGCCAAGTGTCTCTAGAAGGCTGATGGGTCTATAGTTCTTTGGGTCAGTGTGGGGTTTCCCAGGTTTTGGAATAAGAACGGCTGTGGCAGACTTAAAGTTGAGTGGAAAGTATCCAGAGGCAAGGGAGGCGTTGAATAGGTTAGTGATAGCAGTAATGATAGAAGCAGGGAGTTGTCTAAGAAGGATATGTCCAATGCCAGACGCACCAGGGGCTCTACGACGAGTGCCCATGAGAGCTGTCTTGACATCAGCTAGAGTTAGGGGAGTCTGTAGTTCAGTGTTTGAATTGAGATTTTCAAGGTGAATGAGGTCGTCTGGTGTAGTTGCTTGTCTATTTTGGTGTATCCTTCGACTATTTCAATGTTGGGGCGTGCAAATGGTTCAGGAGGATGTGGGTGAAAGATTTGTTCCCAGTGGTGTTTAAAAATGTTGAGAACTGCTTCAGGATCAGTGATTTTGTTGTTATTATGTAGAAGGTATTTAAACGGTGTGTTAGTTGATCCTTGTAATCGTTTGATTCGTTTCCAGAATTCTTGAGGTGTCAGTTTTCTGTATTGTTCTGCTTGTTCTATAAGGTGTTTCCAATGTTTTGTGTGATCTTCGTCTAGGCTGTTAAGGATATGGTTTTTTAATGCTGTTAGGTCCCATAGTATTTGTCCATGACGATGTATGTTTTGTAAGAATCTAGTGTGATAGCAAGCTAAGAGGCGTTTGGAGCGAATGGAGGGGGTGAAAGTGAAAAGTGGTTTGTGTGCTGTTTTAGGAATGGAGATGTTTGCTGCATGAATGATGGTGTCTTGTATGTTGCGTGCTTGTGTGTCGATGTCAGTGTGATGTTTGTCATTGTATTCATAAGTGAGATCAGTGTCATCAATGTGTTGTTTGAACATGTCCCAGTTTGCCCTATGGTATGAGAATTGAGGAGTGCTGGGGATGAGAATAGGATTTGTGGAGACTGTGAGAATTAAGGGAATATGATCAGAGCCCGTAATGGGCCCTGGTGAAATGAAGTGTTGCAAGTTGCTGCCGTGTCTGTTGGTGAATATGAGATCAGGCCGGCCAGAACCTGTATGTGTGAAACAAGTGGGGAAATCAGGGCCAAGAAAGAATAGATGTTTTTGGGTGTATATTTGGTGAAGCTGTCTGCCATGCTGATTTGTGGTATTGTGGTGGAATGTAGGGTGTTGTGCATTGAGGTCTGCAAGCAGAAAAACAGGCAAGTGAGAGTTGTTGAAGAGAGTTATGAAATCTTGCATGGGAATGTCGGTGTTAGGACGGGTGTAGGTTGTGCAGATGATGAGAGACCCCATTTGTGTATGAACTTTAATGGCTAGGAAATGTTTGTGAAGCCAATGAGTGTGTAAGAGTTCGTGTTTGTATGAAGAACGGATGAGTATTGCAACTCCTTCATGTGCTTCATCTGGTGACTGGTAAGAGGAGTAGCCATAATGTTTGATTTTATATGAGTTCGTAATGTATGTGCTATTTAATAATAGCACATCAGGTCTCTCGATCTCAATAAAATCTGACACCATGTGTCTAATGTTGAAATATGCCCGCACATTAAACTGTATGATCTTTATGAATTTTTAGGTTTTAATGGGGTGCTGGTGGGGTTTTGTGCATGTACAAGAGCATGAGGGTTGCGTGATTCAATGAGTTGGGCAGTTATTGAGGAGGGTGCATCTTGGAGGAGGGTGGTAGGAATTGTAGGATATTTACAGCGGGAGGTGGGAGTAAGACAACGGGTTGCTGAACGGGCTCGGGACGAGACGAGATGAGTTACAGAAGAAATGACTGAAGTTGTTGGGGGATGGAGGGAGGCAGAAGGCTTGTTGACAGGGACCGGGTGAGAGGTATCAGAGGTTGTAGTGTTAGTAGTCAGATTGGAAGTGGAGAGGACAATGTTGGGAGAAGAGGTTGAAAGTGCCTTTGACATGGATGCTTCAGTTTGGGATAGTCCAGGATGTGCTGTTTGGTCAGTGGCACCGTTTTCTGTAGCAGTCAGGAGTGGGTTGGTAGGAGATTGTGGGGGAACTGTAGTATTTTCTTCAGCTGAAGTCATGGTGTTTTGTGGAGTGAGGACTGTAGGCGAGAATGGAGCAGAGCGCAATAGTTGAGTAGGAGGAACAGAAATACTAGGAAGGCCGTTATGAGTGAGAAAGATTGGAAGATAGTCAGCAAAGTCACGGCCATCGTCCTTGGCCTTCAAGTAAGCAGCTTGTACACAGGCAGTGACTCGTTCATATGCAAGGTTCTGAAGAGGAGAATAAGGTGGAGGTGGTGGGTGAGGGAAGAGAGGTGGAGAGGACTGAGTTTGTTGTGCAGTGTTATGATGATGTTGCTGGTGAAGTGAAGCATTAAGGACACTGGCATAGGACATTGAGGTGGCTGATGCTGTTTGATGATGAGATAGGTTATGGGAGGTTGAAGAAGAAGAATGAGGGTGTGCTTGAGTGCGAGGTTGGTTATTTCGAAGAGATTTTAGGGTTTGCTTTCTCAAAGGGCAAGATTTGTCAACTGCTGAGTGAGCACCTTGGCAATTGGTGCATTTTAAGATAGGGGCAGAGCACTGAGTATAGAAATGACCTTCAGCAGAGCATTTTGAGCAAATTTGTGGGCTTTTACATTTTCTTGTTTCGTGATTATACTTATAACACTTGAAACATTGTAGTAAAGGAAGATAGTCAACTGGACTAATGAGATAGGGAGGAGTGCTGGTGTTGAGGATTTTAATTCCATGGTGCAAGAGTTTTTGAGCTTCTGTAGGGGAGGAACATTGGATCTTGAGGTGTTTTGTATTGGGCACTGGGTATATCTCCATTACAGTAATAGCATTCCTGTGGGAGATGTCTTGAGAGAGATTGATAGTATTAGGTGCTGAAAGGACAGAGCTGTCGACATTTCTTACAAGTACAGAGCATTTAGTTTTTTGTTCAATAGTGAGAACAGGAGTAAGTGAAGCTTGTGTGAGTTTTCTGAAAGTAGGTTCCTTGAAACAGGCAAAAAGGCCGTCTTCTGAGGCAATGAGAAATTTGATGGTGTTTGTGTTGGCGTGTTTGATATGGTTAGTGGCTGGTGTGCCAGTGGCATTGTAGAAGGTAGTGATGCAGTCAATAGTGTCTATGGGTGTATTCCCAGTGTAGGTCATCCGTAGACAGTGAGCCATTGTGACTCACTATCTACTGACAGTCCCGTGTCTTGTGCCAATCACTGTGATTCCATAAGCTCAGTGGGGGTCAGTGTGTAGGCCAGGTCTAAGACCTGGCCTAAGAGTCTCACCACGAACAAACACCGTGTTCCGGAAGGTTGCACCCCCAGTTATGATGGGCTCGCACGATCACGAGATTCCACAACTGGCTCGGCAGTGTCAGAAACGGAAGAATTTTAGGAGAGGAGAAAAAGAATGCACCTATGCCATGACGCAACTGCAAAAGGTGAACTTCCGTCTTCTCACCTGGGCCTGTTCTGGCTCGAAGTGGGGCTGTTCACCTAAATGCAGTCCGACCTGGACACAAGCACATTGGACAACACACAGAAGATGCCACGAGGAAGATGTCACTGCTTAGGACTAGATGCTGGCTGGGAAGCGCCTGGTTCTGCTCCAATAACTGCTGGCTGGAACTGGTTTTTGGCTGCACCGAAGTGCTCGTCGAGGCTGGAGATAACAGCTGCTGTAGTGACAGCGAGACGATGCTGGCTTGCTTTATGGCTGGCGAGCTGATCGATCCATCCACTCACGCACTCTAAGGAATCAGACGTTGGTAGAGTGAGGTGCGTAGCGCTCAAGCAGAGGGCCGCCTAAGTCACACTGCGAGCGAGACGATGCTACTCTTGCAACGATGCTGATTGCTTTTGCGAACTGAACTGAACTGAACTGAATAATACAGGAGAAGATGCCCATTGGGGCGAGCCTTGAAGTGGGGACAGCTGAAGAGTAGTCGGTGAGAGGAAATGCTGAAGTTGAAGAAAAAGTGCCAGGGCTAAACCCAGCTGCGTGGCAATACGTCGATGCTGCAAACATCCCAACAACTGGCTAGGCTTGGAGGCGGGTCTGGAAGGCGGCGGTGGCAGTGCTTCAGCATTCAAGGTGGAAACAATCAGTCTTCATGTGGTGTCTTCTTCTTCTTCTTCAATTTGGTGTTTCTTCTTTCTTCTTGCTTCGAGTAATCATTTGATGTTTGTAATCGGCGTAGTCTGGTGGGAAAAGGTCCTTTGACAATGTGGTTTCGTCGCATTCAACGAAGATTACTTCGTTCCTTAGTGTGTACTTTGAGTTTGGATCATTCAGCAGGCATTCCGCATACCTTGTGTTGAGTATTTTGCTGGAGAGGCGTCTGTATTCGGGAGTTCCAAGTGTAAGTTGTTCACGTTGATCATATAGTGCGGAGACTCTTGGAGACTCCTGTGTTGCTGGAGATGGTGATTGTGCTTCAACGTCAATCGAGGCAGTAGAGTCATCATCGGAAAACAAGTGTTGGTTTTCAGAAGCATCAGGTGTAGGTACCTGTGAAGCTGGTGTAGTCTCGGGTGCGGCTGGTGTATTTTCTGGTGAAGCTGGTGAAGTTGGTGCAGTCTCAGGTACCACTGGAGAAGTAGATGGTTCGTCTGGAGTAGTAGCAGTGTGCAAGGATGTTGCAGAGTCTGTAGCAGGTTGCACAGGGTGGGCGTCAGCAGACAGGATATCTGCCAATGCAGTTGAAGAGATGGTGATGTTGATGTTAGAAGCAGAAGTGGTATTTGTTGCTGAAGTCGTAGTATTGGTGTTGGCTGAGGCTGTTGTTGTGAAGAGCTCGTC
Organism: Procambarus clarkii; assembly: GCF_040958095.1. Lineage (NCBI taxonomy): Eukaryota > Metazoa > Arthropoda > Malacostraca > Decapoda > Cambaridae > Procambarus > Procambarus clarkii. The sequence goes on along the minus strand of NW_027189149.1, from coordinate 510,403 downwards.
ACGAACAGTAAATGTTGGTAAACCGTTGTCAGCGTACATAATGTTCAGAATTCGTACAAATTCCTTGGTGTTCGTGCCTGCAATCATTTCAGCAGTGCGGATGAGTCCCATTATGACGTTATGGTTTCTGTTAGGGAGCAGCATCTGGTGTGGTGAGGGCTGGCTTGTTGATTCAGCAGAGTAAAGTTGTGGCTGTTGCTGCTGCGTCGATGATTGGTTGGCGGGCTGGGACCCAGGGCCCCAATGGGATGCAGTCTGTGCAGAAGCTCCGCCCCCTCCCGGAAGCAGAGGAAAGTTGGCGGCTTGCACGTTGAATGTTGACGGTTCTCGTCGTGTGGTGTTGGCTTGCCTGGCTTCGGTCATCTTCTGTATTTCTTGACGTCTTTTTGTACACTCAGCAGAGACGGCAGTATGGTGACCTTGGCAGAGAAGGCATTTGAGGAAGTCGCTGGTGCATTGTTTGAAGTGGTGACTCTCGGCGCACTTGCTGCACCGTTGGTCCTGAGATGGGCAATTTTTAGTGAAGTGCTCATAACTATAGCACTTAAAACACTGTCGTAGCTGGTAGTAATGTTCTCTTGTTATTTGTCGGGGTGTACAAGCGAGGCCGAAGCACCGGAAGCCGTTGGTGGTAGCAGAGGTAGCTTCCTCAGGCGAGGTGAAGGTGACCTTCATAGTGGAGAGGTGGCTGTCCTGCACAGGGATGAATTTTACGGTGACTGCAGTCAAGGAAGGGTTGTCTTCGGTTATGCTGGTGGCGACGTCGGTGGTAGCTTTTTCGGAGATGAGGGAGCTCACTCTCCTTACGAAAACAGTCCTGGCTGCGAGGTAGTGTCGTGGTGGGGTGAGGAACATGTGCGCCTCCTCGAGAGCAGTGAGGTGAATGGGGTTAAAGAGGCGTTGTACGGCCTCGGCACTTCTGAACAGTAGTTGAGGGAGTCCATCATCGTTGAGTACGACGTCCAGGGGTGCAACATTGGTTGTAGTGGTGATCAAATCCGATATCTCTGATCGAGTAGGGATCTGGTTCCCTCTGAATCGTACCTTGATTCGGTAGATCATGGCTCTAATCGTTGCTGCCTAATGTTTACCCACCCGGCAGTGCTGGGTGCAGGAGAGCCTGATCTAGAGGGTTGCACTTTCCTTAAGAGGTCTCCCGTCTCTTACCGGTTTAATGCACCGGATCAGGGTGGGGTCTGACCTCTTAAAGCAAAGTACTCTCAGAATCAGAAGAATCAGAATAATACAGGAGAAGATGCCCATAGGGGCGAGCTTGGAAGTGGGGACAGAAGAAGATAAGGGGGGGTGAGAGGAAGAAGATTTGTAAGAGAAAAAGTGCCAGGGCTAAACCCAGCTGCGTGTCGTTAGGTTGCGGCTTTCGAGGCAGGGACTCAGTCGGGTGTTTTCAGTGACAACATCGGGACATCACAAACTCACAACATCACAGTGATTAGCTCAAGAGCGTCAGGGCTGAACTTTTTTACGGATTGTTTGTGCTGGTTGTTGAGAGCTGAATATGTAATGATTGTGGATGCTGGGTGTTGAGAGCTAAAGTTTAACGAAATACAGAGTTAGGAAGAGGATCATGGATGGTAGAGAAGAGGTCATGATTGTTTCGTGGTAGTCTGAGAGTGTGTAGGAGAAAATCAATGTGTTGTTCATGATGAGTGAGTAGTCTATCGATTTGTTTGTCTGATAGAGTTTTCCAGTAGGTATTTAGGGCTGGAATGTTAGTACTTTCATGGAGACTTTGACTGGTATTTAACTCTTGCCATCGGGTGTTGAGTACCCATCTTAGTGCTCTGTTCTGTATTCTTTGAAGTTTTATTTTGTTAGTGCGTGCAGATAGAGAAAGAGCTAGTGGAGCGTATGTTAGGAGAGGTCTAATAAGTGCTTTGTAAAGGTGCATTTTTGTGTCAGGTTTTGCAAATCTAAGTCTGTATAGTTTCTTCATGGCTTGAAGAGCTATTGCATGTTTCTGTGTTATGTGTGTGTGAAAGAGTAGTTGTCGATCAAATGTGAGTCCCAGGACTGTGGAGGAGGGAGATACAGAGATATAAGTAGGATTTTGAGTGTATGAATAGAGTTTGAGAGGAATTGGGCGAATAGTTCTTTTACAGAAAAAGTAGGTGATTTTAGATTTGCTGGAGTTGGTTTTTATACGCCATTTGTACTCCCACTCAGTGACAACATCAAGTTCTGTTTGTGCTCTGTTTGTTAGTGTATCAATGGTGTTGCTGGTGACAAGGTGAGAGACATCATCAGCATAACATATGGTTAATGAAGTGTGATGAACAGGGTCAGGAATGTCGTTTATGTATAGGATGTAGAGTGTTGGGGCAAGAACAGAGCCTTGGGGAACACCGGCGTGTAAGTTGAAGTAGTCAGAGTGTTGTTGGAGGAACTTAATTCTCATTGTCCTATTGTCTAAGTAGTTCGAAAGAAGTTTGGTGGTGATAAGAGGAAGATTAAAGTTGTTGCATAGTTTGAATTTTAAGCCGTCATGCCAAACAGTGTCAAAGGCCTTCTCAACGTCCTTAGTGATGAGTGCAGTCTTAAGTCTTTGGTGCTGATTGATACTGAGGTAGTTAGTCATGATGTTTAAGGCGTCGTGAGTGGACCGGTGAGGCCGAAATCCAAACTGTTTGTTAGTGAGTAAGTCATTGTGTTCAAGGTGGGTTCTAAGTCTCTGGTTGATCAGCCTTTCAAAGACTTTGCCAAGTGTCTCTAGAAGGCTGATGGGTCTATAGTTCTTTGGGTCAGTGTGGGGTTTCCCAGGTTTTGGAATAAGAACGGCTGTGGCAGACTTAAAGTTGAGTGGAAAGTATCCAGAGGCAAGGGAGGCGTTGAATAGGTTAGTGATAGCAGTAATGATAGAAGCAGGGAGTTGTCTAAGAAGGATATGTCCAATGCCAGACGCACCAGGGGCTCTACGACGAGTCTGAACTGAACTGAATAATACAGGAGAAGATGCCCATTGGGGCGAGCCTTGAAGTGGGGACAGCTGAAGAGTAGTCGGTGAGAGGAAATGCTGAAGTTGAAGAAAAAGTGCCAGGGCTAAACCCAGCTGCGTGGCAATACGTCGATGCTGCAAACAACCCAACAACTGGCTAGGCTTGGAGGCGGGTCTGGAAGGCGGCGGTGGCAGTGCTTCAGCATTCAAGGTGGAAACAATCAGTCTTCATGTGGTGTCTTCTTCTTCTTCAATTTGGTGTTTCTTCTTCTTCTTGCTTCGAGTAATCATTTGATGTTTGTAATCGGCGTAGTCTGGTGGGAAAAGGTCCTTTGACAATGTGGTTTCGTCGCATTCAACGAAGATTACTTCGTTCCTTAGTGTGTACTTTGAGTTTGGATCATTCAGCAGGCATTCCGCATACCTTGTGTTGAGTATTTTGCTGGAGAGGCGTCTGTATTCGGGAGTTCCAAGTGTAAGTTGTTCACGTTGATCATATAGTGCGGAGACTCTTGGAGACTCCTGTGTTGCTGGAGATGGTGATTGTGTTTCAACGTCAATCGAGGCAGTAGAGTCATCATCGGAAAACAAGTGTTGGTTTTCAGAAGCATCAGGTGTAGGTACCTGTGAAGCTGGTGTAGTCTCGGGTGCGGCTGGTGTATTTTCTGGTGAAGCTGGTGAAGTTGGTGCAGTCTCAGGTACCACTGGAGAAGTAGATGGTTCGTCTGGAGTAGTAGCAGTGTGCAAGGATGTTGCAGAGTCTGTAGCAGGTTGCACAGGGTGGGCGTCAGCAGACAGGATATCTGCTAATGCAGTTGAAGAGATGGTGATGTTGATGTTAGAAGCAGAAGTGGTATTCGTTGCTGAAGTCGTAGTATTGGTGTTGGCTGAGGCTGTTGTTGTGAAGAGCTCGTCACGAACAGTAAATGTTGGTAAACCGTTGTCAGCGTACATAATGTTCAGAATTCGTACAAATTCCTTGGTGTTCGTGCCTGCAATCATTTCAGCAGTGCGGATGAGTCCCATTATGACGTTATGGTTCCTGTTAGGGAGCAGCATCTGGTGTGGTGAGGGCTGGCTTGTTGATTCAGCAGAGTAAAGTTGTGGCTGTTGCTGCTGCGTCGATGATTGGTTGGCGGGCTGGGACCCAGGGCCCCAATGGGATGCAGTCTGTGCAGAAGCTCCGCCCCCTCCCGGAAGCAGAGGAAAGTTGGCGGCTTGCACGTTGAATGTTGACGGTTCTCGTCGTGTGGTGTTGGCTTGCCTGGCTTCGGTCATCTTCTGTATTTCTTGACGTCTTTTTGGACACTCAGCAGAGACGGCAGTATGGTGATCTTGGCAGAGAAGGCATTTGAGGAAGTCGCTGGTGCATTGTTTGAAGTGGTGACTCTCGGCGCACTTGCTGCACCGTTGGTCCTGAGATGGGCAATTTTTAGTGAAGTGCTCATAACTATAGCACTTAAAACACTGTCGTAGCTGGTAGTAATGTTCTCTTGTTATTTGTCGGGGTGTACAAGCGAGGCCGAAGCACCGGAAGCCGTTGGTGGTAGCAGAGGTAGCTTCCTCAGGCGAGGTGAAGGTGACCTTCATAGTGGAGAGGTGGCTGTCCTGCACAGGGATGAATTTTACGGTGACTGCAGTCAAGGAAGGGTTGTCTTCGGTTATGCTGGTGGCGACGTCGGTGGTAGCTTTTTCGGAGATGAGGGAGCTCACTCTCCTTACGAAAACAGTCCTGGCTGCGAGGTAGTGTCGTGGTGGGGTGAGGAACATGTGCGCCTCCTCGAGAGCAGTGAGGTGAATGGGGTTAAAGAGGCGTTGTACGGCCTCGGCACTGCTGAACAGCAGTTGAGGGAGTCCATCATCGTTGAGTACGACGTCCAGGGGTGCAACATTGGTTGTAGTGGTGATCAAATCCGATATCTCTGATCGAGTAGGAACCTGGTTCCCTCTGAATCGTACCTTGATTCGGTAGATCATGGCTCTAATCGTTGCTGCCTAATGTTTACCCACCCGGCAGTGCTGGGTGCAGGAGAGCCTGATCTAGAGGGTTGCACTTTCCTTAAGAGGTCTCCCGTCTCTTACCGGTTTAATGCACCGGATCAGGGTGGGGTCTGACCTCTTAAAGCAAAGTACTCTCTGACGAGTCTCAGAATCAGAATCAGAATAATACAGGAGAAGATGCCCATAGGGGCGAGCTTGGAAGTGGGGACAGAAGAAGATAAGGGGGGGTGAGAGGAAGAAGATTTGTAAGAGAAAAAGTGCCAGGGCTAAACCCAGCTGCGTGTCGTTAGGTTGCGGCTTTCGAGGCAGGGACTCAGTCGGGTGTTTTCAGTGACAACACCGGGACATCACAAACTCACAACATCACAGTGATTGGCTCAAGAGCGTCAGGGCTGAACTTTTTTACGGATTGTTTGTGCTGGTTGTTGAGAGCTGAATATGTAATGATAGTGGATGCTGGGTGTTGAGAGCTAAAGTTTAACGAAATACAGAGTTAGGAAGAGGATCATGGATGGTAGAGAAGAGGTCATGATTGTTTCGTGGTAGTCTGAGAGTGTGTAGGAGAAAATCAATGTGTTGTTCATGATGAGTGAGTAGTCTATCGATTTGTTTGTCTGATAGAGTTTTCCAGTAGGTATTTAGGGCAGGAATGTTAGTACTTTCATGGAGACTTTGACTGGTATTTAACTCTTGCCATCGGGTGTTGAGTACCCATCTTAGTGCTCTGTTCTGTATTCTTTGAAGTTTTATTTTGTTAGTGCGTGCAGATAGAGAAAGAGCTAGTGGAGCGTATGTTAGGAGAGGTCTAATAAGTGCTTTGTAAAGGTGCATTTTTGTGTCAGGTTTTGCAAATCTAAGTCTGTATAGTTTCTTCATGGCTTGAAGAGCTATTGCATGTTTCTGTGTTATGTGTGTGTGAAAGAGTAGTTGTCGATCAAATGTGAGTCCCAGGACTGTGGAGGAGGGAGATACAGAGATGTAAGTAGGATTTTGAGTGTATGAATAGAGTTTGAGAGGAATTGGGCGAATAGTTCTTTTACAGAAAAAGTAGGTGATTTTAGATTTGCTGGAGTTGGTTTTTATACGCCATTTGTACTCCCACTCAGTGACAACATCAAGTTCTGTTTGTGCTCTGTTTGTTAGTGTATCAATGGTGTTGCTGGTGACAAGGTGAGAGACATCATCAGCATAACATATGGTTAATGAAGTGTGATGAACAGGGTCAGGAATGTCGTTTATGTATAGGATGTAGAGTGTTGGGGCAAGAACAGAACCTTGGGGAACACCGGCGTGTAAGTTGAAGTAGTCAGAGTGTTGTTGGAGGAACTTAATTCGCATTGTCCTATTGTCTAAGTAGTTCGAAAGAAGTTTGGTGGTGATAAGCGGAAGATTAAAGTTGTTGCATAGTTTGAATTTTAAGCCGTCATGCCAAACAGTGTCAAAGGCCTTCTCAACGTCCTTAGTGATGAGTGCAGTCTTAAGTCTTTGGTGCTGATTGATACTGAGGTAGTTAGTCATGATGTTTAAGGCGTCGTGAGTGGACCGGTGAGGCCGAAATCCAAACTGTTTGTTAGTGAGTAAGTCATTGTGTTCAAGGTGGGTTCTAAGTCTCTGGTTGATCAGCCTTTCAAAGACTTTGCCAAGTGTCTCTAGAAGGCTGATGGGTCTATAGTTCTTTGGGTCAGTGTGGGGTTTCCCAGGTTTTGGAATAAGAACGGCTGTGGCAGACTTAAAGTTGAGTGGAAAGTATCCAGAGGCAAGGGAGGCGTTGAATAGGTTAGTGATAGCAGTAATGATAGAGGCAGGGAGTTGTCTAAGAAGGATATGTCCAATGCCAGACGCACCAGGGGCTCTACGACGAGTGCCCATGAGAGCTGTCTTGACATCAGCTAAAGTTAGGGGAGTCTGTAGTTCAGTGTTTGAATTGAGATTTTCAAGGTGAATGAGGTCGTCTGGTGTAGTTGCTTGTCTATTTTGGTGTATCCAGTCTTCGACTATTTCAATGTTGGGGCGTGCAAATGGTTCAGGAGGATGTGGGTGAAAGATTTGTTCCCAGTGGTGTTTAAAAATGTTGAGAACTGCTTCAGGATCAGTGATTTTGTTGTTATTATGTAGAAGGTATTTAAACGGTGTGTGAGTTGATCCTTGTAATCGTTTGATTCGTTTCCAGAATTCTTGAGGTGTCAGTTTTCTGTATTGTTCTGCTTGTTCTATAAGGTGTTTCCAATGTTTTGTGTGATCTTCATCTAGGCTGTTAAGGATATGGTTTTTTAATGCTGTTAGGTCCCATAGTATTTGTCCATGTCGATGTATGTTTTGTAAGAATCTAGTGTGATAGCAAGCTAAGAGGCGTTTGGAGCGAATGGAGGGGGTGAAAGTGAAATGTGGTTTGTGTGCTGTTTTAGGAATGGAGATGTTTGCTGCATGAATGATGGTGTCTTGTATGTTGAGTGCTTGTGTGTCGATGTCAGTGTGATGTTTGTCATTGTATTCATAAGTGAGATCAGTGTCATCAATGTGTTGTTTGAACATGTCCCAGTTTGCCCTATGGTATGAGAATTGAGGAGTGCTGGGGATGAGAATAGGATTTGTGGAGACTGTGAGAATTAAGGGAATATGATCAGAGCCCGTAATGGGCCCTGGTGAAATGAAGTGTTGCAAGTTGCTGCCGTGTCTGTTGGTGAATATGAGATCAGGCCGGCCAGAACCTGTATGTGTGAAACAAGTGGGGAAATCAGGGCCAAGAAAGAATAGATGTTTTTGGGTGTATATTTGGTGAAGCTGTCTGCCATGCTGATTTGTGGTATTGTGGTGGAATGTAGGGTGTTGTGCATTGAGGTCTGCAAGCAGAAAAACAGGCAAGTGAGAGTTGTTGAAGAGAGTTATGAAATCTTGCATGGGAATGTCGGTGTTAGGACGGGTGTAGGTTGTGCAGATGATGAGAGACCCCATTTGTGTATGAACTTTAATGGCTAGGAAATGTTTGTGAAGCCAATGAGTGTGTAAGAGTTCGTGTTTGTATGAAGAACGGATGAGTATTGCAACTCCTTCATGTGCTTCATCTGGTGACTGGTAAGAGGTGTAGCCATAATGTTTGATTTTATATGAGTTCGTGATGTATGTGCTATTTAATAATAGCACATCAGGTCTCTCGATCTCAATAAAATCTGACACCATGTGTCTAATGTTGAAATATGCCCGCACATTAAACTGTATGATCTTTATGAATTTTTAGGTTTTGATGGGGTGCTGGTGGGGTTTTGTGCATGTACAAGAGCATGAGGGTTGCGTGATTCAATGAGTTGGGCAGTTATTGAGGAGGGTGCATCTTGGAGGATGGTGGTAGGAATTGTAGGATATTTACAGCGGGAGGTGGGAGTAAGACAACGGGTTGCTGAACGGGCTCGGGACGAGACAAGATGAGTTACAGAAGAAATGACTGAAGTTGTTGGGGGATGGAGGGAGACAGAAGGCTTGTTGACAGGGACCGGGTGAGAGGTATCAGAGGTTGTAGTGTTAGTAGTCAGATTGGAAGTGGAGAGGACAATGTTGGGAGAAGAGGTTGAAAGTGCCTTTGACATGGATGCTTCAGTTTGGGATAGTCCAGGATGTGCTGTTTGGTCAGTGGCACCGTTTTCTGTGGCAGTCAGGAGTGGGTTGGTAGGAGATTGTGGGGGAACTGTAGTATTTTCTTCAGCTGAAGTCATGGTGTTTTGTGGAGTGAGGACTGTAGGAGAGAATGGAGCAGAGCGCAATAGTTGAGTAGGAGGAACAGAGATACTAGGAAGGCCGTTATGAGTGAGAAAGATTGGAAGATAGTCAGCAAAGTCACGGCCATCGTCCTTGGCCTTCAAGTAAGCAGCTTGTACACAGGCAGTGACTCGTTCATATGCAAGGTTCTGAAGAGGAGAATAAGGTGGAGGTGGTGGGTGAGGGAAGAGAGGTGGAGAGGACTGAGTTTGTTGTGCAGTATTATGATGATGTTGCTGGTGAGGTGAAGCATTAAGGACACTGGCATAGGACATTGAGGTGGCTGATGCTGTTTGATGATGAGATAGGTTATGGGAGGTTGAAGAAGAGGAATGAGGGTGTGCTTGAGTGCGAGGTTGGTTATTGCGAAGAGATTTTAGGGTTTGCTTTCTCAAAGGGCAAGATTTGTCAACTGCTGAATGACCTCCTTGGCAATTGATGCATTTTAAAGTGTTGGCAGAGCACTGAGTGTAAAAATGGCCTTCTGCAGAACATTTTGAACAAATTTGTGGGCTTTTACATTTCCGGGTTTCATGACTGTATTTGTAGCATTTAAAGCATTGCAGCAAAGGAAGATAGTCAACTGGACTAATGAAATAGGGAGGAGTGCTGGTGTTGAGGATTTTAATTCCATGGTGCAAGAGTTTTTGAGCTTCTGTAGGGGAGGAACATTGGATCTTGAGGTGTTTTGTATTGGGCACTGGGTATATCTCCATTACAGTAATAGCATTCCTGTGAGAGATGTCTTGAGAGAGATTGATAGTAGTAGGTGCTGAAAGGACAGAGCTGTCGACATTTCTTACAAGTACAGAGCATTTAGTTTTTTGTTCAATAGTGAGAACAGGAGTAAGTGAAGCTTGTGTGAGTTTTCTGAAAGTAGGTTCCTTGAAACAGGCAAAAAGGTCGTCTTCAGAGGCAATGAGAAATTTGATGGTGTTTGTGTTGGCATGTTTTATATGGTTAGTGGCTGGTGTGCCAGTGGCATTGTAAAAGGTAGTGATGCAGTCAACTGTGTCTATGGGTGTATTCCCAGTGTAGGTCATCCGTAGACAGTGAGCCATTGTGACTCACTGTCTACTGACAGTCCCGTGTCTTGTGCCAATCACTGCGATTCCATTAGCTCAGTGGGGGGGTCAGTGTGCTCGTGAGCTGTGGGTTGGAGCTCGGTTGTCAGAGGCGTAATTCCGGGTTCCTAGCAGGCTAATTGAACCCGGTTCGGCGCAAATACAAAGTATTCGTGAGTCCTGAAGGTGTTACTCAAGGGCATCTCGCGCAGATCGAGCTTCGTGTTATATACCCCGCTCAGGATCAAGGGAGCCCGCCACTGACCAATCAGCGCGCTCCGCCACGCGACCCGCTCTGAGCTGAGTCGCGAGCGGGATATAAAAGGAAAGCTCGACTCGAGTCATCTTTTCATTGGCAACGGAAGCAGCAGCACGTCGCGCTCGCAGTGAGATCTAGGCGATACGCTGTTTGAGCGCCCCCGCACCTGCAACCACCTGCCTCTGCATTATTGCAGTTACATGGGACCACCGTTTTGAGGCATCTGACATCACAACCACCACAGTGATCCAACAGCATCGATTTAACAACAGCCAGAGATGCAGAGCGCTAGTAGCACCTGTTGCTAACTTGCAAGGTCAGGGCCGCTTGGTCGGCCCAGACGAGCATACTCTCGTGGTAACCCTACCTGGGGCCACATCCTTATCACAGCCATCTTCCATCCAAGGCAACACCCAGGCAAACTGGCACACACCTCTTTTTCAGGCAACGACGGCTCTTCCTCTCGGCGTGTTCACGGTTTATGTTACAGCTCTATCAGTGATATAACGTGCAAAGATACATTACCCTAGTGGGCCAACCCGTACTGCCACCCTGAATAAAACCAGGGACAGCTGGATGGCCTAACTTACGTAATGTGTATTGCCGTGTATAGCACTCTTTCTCTCCTCTGCTAAACATTTCTTCCTCTTCAGGCCGGGACCTACCCCCTGTGCGGTGAAAGTGCAGTGGGGTATTCGTCCTTTCCTCCCAGGTGGGGTCACAGCACGTGCTTGCGCCCTGTGTCTCCCTGCCTGGCTTGTTTGCTATGCCGATCCACTGCTAGAACCTCGTGATAGTGCGAGTCAACTAGCAGTGGGGGTTGCCCTTGAGTAACACCTTCAGGACTCACGAATACTTTGTATTTGCGCCGAACCGGGTTCAATTAGCCTGCTAGGAACCCGGAATTACGCCTCTGACAACCGAGCTCCAACCCACAGCTCACGAGCACACTGACCCCCCCACTGAGCTAATGGAATCGCAGTGATTGGCACAAGACACGGGACTGTCAGTAGACAGTGAGTCACAATGGCTCACTGTCTACGGATGACCTACACTGGGAATACACCCATAGACACAGTTGACTGCATCACTACCTTTTACAATGCCACTGGCACACCAGCCACTAACCATATAAAACATGCCAACACAAACACCATCAAATTTCTCATTGCCTCTGAAGACGACCTTTTTGCCTGTTTCAAGGAACCTACTTTCAGAAAACTCACACAAGCTTCACTTACTCCTGTTCTCACTATTGAACAAAAAACTAAATGCTCTGTACTTGTAAGAAATGTCGACAGCTCTGTCCTTTCAGCACCTACTACTATCAATCTCTCTCAAGACATCTCTCACAGGAATGCTATTACTGTAATGGAGATATACCCAGTGCCCAATACAAAACACCTCAAGATCCAATGTTCCTCCCCTACAGAAGCTCAAAAACTCTTGCACCATGGAATTAAAATCCTCAACACCAGCACTCCTCCCTATTTCATTAGTCCAGTTGACTATCTTCCTTTGCTGCAATGCTTTAAATGCTACAAATACAGTCATGAAACCCGGAAATGTAAAAGCCCACAAATTTGTTCAAAATGTTCTGCAGAAGGCCATTTTTACACTCAGTGCTCTGCCAACACTTTAAAATGCATCAATTGCCAAGGAGGTCATTCAGCAGTTGACAAATCTTGCCCTTTGAGAAAGCAAACCCTAAAATCTCTTCGCAATAACCAACCTCGCACTCAAGCACACCCTCATTCCTCTTCTTCAACCTCCCATAACCTATCTCATCACCAAACAGCATCAGCCACCTCAATGTCCTATGCCAGTGTCCTTAATGCTTCACCTCACCAGCAACATCATCATAATACTGCACAACAAACTCAGTCCTCTCCACCTCTCTTCCCTCACCCACCACCTCCACCTTATTCTCCTCTTCAGAACCTTGCATATGAACGAGTCACTGCCTGTGTACAAGCTGCTTACTTGAAGGCCAAGGACGATGGCCGTGACTTTGCTGACTATCTTCCAATCTTTCTCACTCATAACGGCCTTCCTAGTATCTCTGTTCCTCCTACTCAACTATTGCGCTCTGCTCCATTCTCTCCTACAGTCCTCACTCCACAAAACACCATGACTTCAGCTGAAGAAAATACTACAGTTCCCCCACAATCTCCTACCAACCCACTCCTGACTGCCACAGAAAACGGTGCCACTGACCAAACAGCACATCCTGGACTATCCCAAACTGAAGCATCCATGTCAAAGGCACTTTCAACCTCTTCTCCCAACATTGTCCTCTCCACTTCCAATCTGACTACTAACACTACAACCTCTGATACCTCTCACCCGGTCCCTGTCAACAAGCCTTCTGTCTCCCTCCATCCCCCAACAACTTCAGTCATTTCTTCTGTAACTCATCTTGTCTCGTCCCGAGCCCGTTCAGCAACCCGTTGTCTTACTCCCACCTCCCGCTGTAAATATCCTACAATTCCTACCACCATCCTCCAAGATGCACCCTCCTCAATAACTGCCCAACTCATTGAATCACGCAACCCTCATGCTCTTGTACATGCACAAAACCCCACCAGCACCCCATCAAAACCTAAAAATTCATAAAGATCATACAGTTTAATGTGCGGGCATATTTCAACATTAGACACATGGTGTCAGATTTTATTGAGATCGAGAGACCTGATGTGCTATTATTAAATAGCACATACATCACGAACTCATATAAAATCAAACATTATGGCTACACCTCTTACCAGTCACCAGATGAAGCACATGAAGGAGTTGCAATACTCATCCGTTCTTCATACAAACACGAACTCTTACACACTCATTGGCTTCACAAACATTTCCTAGCCATTAAAGTTCATACACAAATGGGGTCTCTCATCATCTGCACAACCTACACCCGTCCTAACACCGACATTCCCATGCAAGATTTCATAACTCTCTTCAACAACTCTCACTTGCCTGTTTTTCTGCTTGCAGACCTCAATGCACAACACCCTACATTCCACCACAATACCACAAATCAGCATGGCAGACAGCTTCACCAAATATACACCCAAAAACATCTATTCTTTCTTGGCCCTGATTTCCCCACTTGTTTCACACATACAGGTTCTGGCCGGCCTGATCTCATATTCACCAACAGACACGGCAGCAACTTGCAACACTTCATTTCACCAGGGCCCATTACGGGCTCTGATCATATTCCCTTAATTCTCACAGTCTCCACAAATCCTATTCTCATCCCCAGCACTCCTCAATTCTCATACCATAGGGCAAACTGGGACATGTTCAAACAACACATTGATGACACTGATCTCACTTATGAATACAATGACAAACATCACACTGACATCGACACACAAGCACTCAACATACAAGACACCATCATTCATGCAGCAAACATCTCCATTCCTAAAACAGCACACAAACCACATTTCACTTTCACCCCCTCCATTCGCTCCAAACGCCTCTTAGCTTGCTATCACACTAGATTCTTACAAAACATACATCGACATGGACAAATACTATGGGACCTAACAGCATTAAAAAACCATATCCTTAACAGCCTAGATGAAGATCACACAAAACATTGGAAACACCTTATAGAACAAGCAGAACAATACAGAAAACTGACACCTCAAGAATTCTGGAAACGAATCAAACGATTACAAGGATCAACTCACACACCGTTTAAATACCTTCTACATAATAACAACAAAATCACTGATCCTGAAGCAGTTCTCAACATTTTTAAACACCACTGGGAACAAATCTTTCACCCACATCCTCCTGAACCATTTGCACGCCCCAACATTGAAATAGTCGAAGACTGGATACACCAAAATAGACAAGCAACTACACCAGACGACCTCATTCACCTTGAAAATCTCAATTCAAACACTGAACTACAGACTCCCCTAACTCTAGCTGATGTCAAGACAGCTCTCATGGGCACTCGTCGTAGAGCCCCTGGTGCGTCTGGCATTGGACATATCCTTCTTAGACAACTCCCTGCCTCTATCATTACTGCTATCACTAACCTATTCAACGCCTCCCTTGCCTCTGGATACTTTCCACTCAACTTTAAGTCTGCCACAGCCGTTCTTATTCCAAAACCTGGGAAACCCCACACTGACCCAAAGAACTATAGACCCATCAGCCTTCTAGAGACACTTGGCAAAGTCTTTGAAAGGCTGATCAACCAGAGACTTAGAACCCACCTTGAACACAATGACTTACTCACTAACAAACAGTTTGGATTTCGGCCTCACCGGTCCACTCACGACGCCTTAAACATCATGACTAACTACCTCAGTATCAATCAGCACCAAAGACTTAAGACTGCACTCATCACTAAGGACGTTGAGAAGGCCTTTGACACTGTTTGGCATGACGGCTTAAAATTCAAACTATGCAACAACTTTAATCTTCCGCTTATCACCACCAAACTTCTTTCGAACTACTTAGACAATAGGACAATGCGAATTAAGTTCCTCCAACAACACTCTGACTACTTCAACTTACACGCCGGTGTTCCCCAAGGTTCTGTTCTTGCCCCAACACTCTACATCCTATACATAAACGACATTCCTGACCCTGTTCATCACACTTCATTAACCATATGTTATGCTGATGATGTCTCTCACCTTGTCACCAGCAACACCATTGATACACTAACAAACAGAGCACAAACAGAACTTGATGTTGTCACTGAGTGGGAGTACAAATGGCGTATAAAAACCAACTCCAGCAAATCTAAAATCACCTACTTTTTCTGTAAAAGAACTATTCGCCCAATTCCTCTCAAACTCTATTCATACACTCAAAATCCTACTTACATCTCTGTATCTCCCTCCTCCACAGTCCTGGGACTCACATTTGATCGACAACTACTCTTTCACACACACATAACACAGAAACATGCAATAGCTCTTCAAGCCATGAAGAAACTATACAGACTTAGATTTGCAAAACCTGACACAAAAATGCACCTTTACAAAGCACTTATTAGACCTCTCCTAACATACGCTCCACTAGCTCTTTCTCTATCTGCACGCACTAACAAAATAAAACTTCAAAGAATACAGAACAGAGCACTAAGATGGGTACTCAACACCCGATGGCAAGAGTTAAATACCAGTCAAAGTCTCCATGAAAGTACTAACATTCCTGCCCTAAATACCTACTGGAAAACTCTATCAGACAAACAAATCGATAGACTACTCACTCATCACGAACAACACATTGATTTTCTCCTACACACTCTCAGACTACCACGAAACAATCATGACCTCTTCTCTACCATCCATGATCCTCTTCCTAACTCTGTATTTCGTTAAACTTTAGCTCTCAACACCCAGCATCCACTATCATTACATATTCAGCTCTCAACAACCAGCACAAACAATCCGTAAAAAAGTTCAGGCCTGACGCTCTTGAGCCAATCACTGTGATGTTGTGAGTTTGTGATGTCCCGGTGTTGTCACTGAAAACACCCGACTGAGTCCCTGCCTCGAAAGCCGCAACCTAACGACACGCAGCTGGGTTTAGCCCTGGCACTTTTTCTCTTACAAATCTTCTTCCTCTCACCCCCCCTTATCTTCTTCTGTCCCCACTTCCAAGCTCGCCCCTATGGGCATCTTCTCCTGTATTATTCTGATTCTGATTCTGAGACTCGTCAGAGAGTACTTTGCTTTAAGAGGTCAGACCCCACCCTGATCCGGTGCATTAAACCGGTAAGAGACGGGAGACCTCTTAAGGAAAGTGCAACCCTCTAGATCAGGCTCTCCTGCACCCAGCACTGCCGGGTGGGTAAACATTAGGCAGCAACGATTAGAGCCATGATCTACCGAATCAAGGTACGATTCAGAGGGAACCAGGTTCCTACTCGATCAGAGATATCGGATTTGATCACCACTACAACCAATGTTGCACCCCTGGACGTCGTACTCAACGATGATGGACTCCCTCAACTGCTGTTCAGCAGTGCCGAGGCCGTACAACGCCTCTTTAACCCCATTCACCTCACTGCTCTCGAGGAGGCGCACATGTTCCTCACCCCACCACGACACTACCTCGCAGCCAGGACTGTTTTCGTAAGGAGAGTGAGCTCCCTCATCTCCGAAAAAGCTACCACCGACGTCGCCACCAGCATAACCGAAGACAACCCTTCCTTGACTGCAGTCACCGTGAGAAGGTATCTGTTGTTGAAGAAATGTCTGATGTTCACCTGAAGGATTGTGATCCCCATTATTGACTATGAGACGGAAGTGTTTGTTTGGCTGTAGTGCCAATGTTATTACATTCGGTTTGGTCGCTTCTGTTTGTGGAGGTGGGGGGAAAAGCTGTTGAGCCAGGTATCTTGTTCCTGGTTCCGGTCGGGGATTGGTTGGGGTTGGGGTTTTCCATACGTTGCTGTGCCATTGAGGGGTCTTCGGTGTCACTGCTGTTCATGATGTCGACATCCGTGGTGCTAGAGTCGCTCTCTGGTGGAGAGTTGTGGGGGCTGCTTGCCCTTGCTCCGTCCACAGGGGATGGGGTTCGGCTGTAAGTGTTGGTCCTAGGCCTCTTGGTACAGCGTTGTGTGGAATATCTTGTTGTGGGGCTGCGGTTTTTGAAGCGAAAATTCCTAGGGCCCCGGATGGGGTTCCGTATGGCAAGGGAATTTGTAATAGCTTTGAGGACGATCCTATGTGGGATTGTTTCAGGAAGGGTGGACATAGGTGTTTGCCAGGTTGTCGGGGTGGAGGGGCCGGGGTTGTTCAGGGAGTTTGGAGTCTCCTGGGTGTTGGTTGAGGCCTGGGGGCGAGGAGTACTAGGGTTGGGGTTGTTGGGTTGTGCTTGGGTCTGGCCGGCGGTTGTTGTGTTGTTAGGGGTCAAGTAGGCAAGCGAGTCCTCGGACATATGGACAGGGGGCAGGCCATTGTCTTTCCTAAGTGAGTTCCAGAAACCTAGGAGCTTCACTGGGTTGTCTGGAAATTGGATTTGTGCAAATGTTAGGAGTTCGGCCCCTAAGCTGGGCATAGGGTCGGGGTTTGGTGCAAGAGAGTTAGGTGTTGGGGCCTGTTGTGTATGATTCTGGGTTTGCTCTGGTATAACCGTGGGGTTATGGAGATGTTGGGTGCTTTGGTGTCCCCCTTGGACCACCGACTGGGCCTGTTGTTGGTTAGGGATGCCCCAGGCATTTACTGGTGGAGGAGGGGCAGGGATGGTAATAGCTGCCTGTTGGCGGGCTGCTGTCTCCGTTTCATGCAATTGCTTGATTGCCTCTTGCCTGCGAGGACAAAGATGCGAGATTGCAATGTGTGGACCATTGCATAGAGCACATTTGGGTGTTGGGTTTGTGCATTCCCTGTAGCTGTGTTCCCCTGTGCACCTGCTGCACTTGGGGGTTCCATTGTTACATGCATTGGAATAGTGGTCATACTGAAAGCATTTGAAGCATTGCTTGAGCTTGTAAAACCTCTGTGGGTTGATTTTGTCAGGTTCAGCCATGATGCCAAATGCAGAAAGGCCTTGTGTGCAGACTTGCGTTGCTTGCTCCGGTGAAGCCAGAGTAAGTTTCAGTACTTGGTTGTTGCGTTGGGTTGTGAATCTGTGGGCCTGAAGTATTTTGACATCCCTGTTTTTCCTCTCTATTTCTGCAATTATTTCGTCATTTGAGTGATCCATGATGATGTCATGGATCCTATGTACAAAGATGGTGCGTTGGGCTTGGAATTCGGCAGGGGGGTAGACAGTGATATTCTTCTCCCTTAGTTTGTTCATGGTGTCTGACGAAAGGAGGTCTGGGAGGTTTGCATTGGGTACCAACAAGATGGCTCCATTCGTTATTTTGTACACATTTTTGTAGGTAATCTGGGTGGCCTCGTGAACCACCTTAAGTAGTTGGGCTGGGGTACGAACCCGGCCAGATTCGTCTGTGAATCTGACTTTGGTCGCCATAGCTTGGTGGGCCAGGCAGCCTAATCTAATCTATACTATGGTGGGTGCTGTGAAGTGTCCAGGTAGACTAAGTGGATGGTGGGTGTTATTTAGGCCGAGGCCTCTAACTTCTAGTTGCTAGGCAACTAGAACTACTAGACAAGGTGGTAATTGAACCTAACGATAGCCTAAGCCTGCTACAAGGCTGTTAGATGCCCGATCAAACCTCCGCGAGAATTTCAAGAACCCGGTTTTGGCTACTGCTCGGGAATGATCGTTTGGAATGGCGAAATACAAGAGGTAGAAACAGTTTAGAAAGACAGCCTTATTCACACCTTAATTCTATGATTAGTAGGTTATGCATTGTGTATTGTGTGAGTGTGTGTGTGGTGTGACTTGGTACAGGCAGGGAGAGAATGGGGAGGAGAGGGTGGGGAATGGGGGGGGGAGGGGGTGTGGGATGAAGGATGAGGATGGGTAGTTATTTTATTAGGACATCATACTGCTGTAAGCGTCAGTAGAGCTAGGTTGAGACACAGTACAGGTGCCCCGGCGTGTCTTGACGCCGAGAGAGCTTGTAGTCGACTGGCAGTGAGTGAGGCTGGCTGCTACGCGGCCGGCCGGCTGTGATTGGCTCGCTGGCGCACCAATCCTGAGTGAGGTGGGCGGAGCCAACGCTCAGATTCTCCTGTAGGTGGCGGGAGCTCCTGGGAGCACGTCTGCTCACGGCGGCTGCTGGCTGCGTAGTTGCCCTTACGCAGCAGACGGTGAATTCTGCCCACGGGGAACTGAAGTCCGGCCCTGCTGGAGCGAGACTTTGACTTGCCCTTCACTTTGCCTCCCTTGCCGCGTCCTGACATTGCTGCTGCTGTTGTGAGTTGGTTTGTGGTGTCTTGGTTTGGTTTGATGTCCATAGGGAATGGAAAGGATGGGGGAGGTAGAGGGATGGGGAGATGAAATTCAGGAAGAGGATGCGGGTGTAGAGAGAGAGGAGGTTTGAAAGTTCGGTGGCCTGTCCACCATGGGTTGACATTTTTGTATGTGTTGTTTGTTTGCGTATGTGTTATGTTGGGTTGTCAGTACATTGGCTGGGGGGGCTAGTGTTTGTGACCTTGTTGGTGTCCTATAGCACTAGAGCCGATGGAGTTGGCTGAAGGAGGCTAATCTTAGAAACATCAGGGTAGTTACACTTCTGCCGCCACGACAAATGGTTTTTTGGTTTTATATTTTTTTGTAGGTGTTTTATTTATTTATATATTTTTTTTTTTTTTTTTTTTTTTTTTATTATTATTTTTTTTTTTTTTTTTATTTATTTATTTATTTTTTTTTTTTTTTTTTTTTATTTTTTTTTCTTTTTTTTATTTTATTATTTTTTTTTCTTTCTTTCTTTATTCTTCATTTGGTGTAGATTGGGTCCGGGATGGGCCACTCATCTGGATCGTCTGGCAGACCGCTTAGTATCTGAGGGCTTGGGAAGGCCTCATCATGGATATGTCTGATCACTTTTTGTTGGAGAGTGATTCTTCTGGTTCTGTGTGGTGGTTCGTGGATCTCGTAGTCGCTGGTGGTGTTTTCTGCTACGAAGGGATCTTCTGGGTCTGGGACATACATGTTCTTCATACGGTACAGCTGTCTTCTGGCCAGGTAGCTGAGCCTAATGTTCATTGGCTTCATGTTGAGCGTCTCATGGATCAGGTCAGTTCTTACCCTGTCCCTCAGAGTCAGGCCCTCAGCAAAGCGAAGTGCTTTGTTTTGTACTCGTTGAATCTTCAACATGTTGGATTTGTTGGTGAGGTTCAGGGGAACGTAGGGGTATTCCAAGCCAGGCCTTATGATCATTCTGTACAGGTGGAGCTTGATGTGGGATGGGGCTTGGTTGAAACGGAAGAGCCTCTCCAGTGAGCCCCGGGCCATCGCTGTCTTCTGGGATACGTACTGGGAGGAGTTGAGTAGCCTGTTGAAGTTGTAACCGAGCACTGTGTTGGAGTTTGAGATGGCTATGGGATCACCCCTGATTCTTATTCCCCCCTCATTTTCAATAGAGAAGGCCATACAGCCGACAGTGCTTAATTGGATCTTTTCTGGGTTAGTGGTGATCCTCCATTTCCTTTCCCAGTTAGCAGTCCTTGCTAGTTCTACGTTTGCCTTACGGGTTACAGTTGCATGCTTGGCCGCTTGGATGCTAGGGTTAGATGTTATTACGTGTGTTACGTCGTCCGCAAATTGTACGATAATGGTGTCCCTATACTCTGGTTGGGGTAGGTCATTTACAAAGATGTTGGGGCATAAATGCCTGGGGCATCCCTAACCAACAACAGGCCCAGTCGGTGGCCCAAGTGGGCCACCAAAGCACCCAACACCCCCATAACCCCACGGTTATACCAGAGCAAACCCAGAATCATACACAACAGGCCCCAACACCTAACTCTCTTGCACCAAACCCCGACCCTATGCCCAGCTTAGGGGCCGAACTCCTAACATTTGCACAAATCCAATTTCCAGACAACCCAGTGAAGCTCCTAGGTTTCTGGAACTCACTTAGGAAAGACAATGGCCTGCCCCCTGTCCATATGTCCGAGGACTCGCTTGCCTACTTGACACCTAACAACACAACAACCGCCGGCCAGACCCAAGCACAACCCAACAACCCCAACCCTAGTACTCCTCGCCCCCAGGCCTCAACCAACACCCAGGAGACTCCAAACTCCCTGAACAACCCCGGCCCCTCCACCCCGACAACCTGGCAAACACCTATGTCCACCCTTCCTGAAACAATCCCACATAGGATCGTCCTCAAAGCTATTACAAATTCCCTTGCCATACGGAACCCCATCCGGGGCCCTAGGAATTTTCGCTTCAAAAACCGCAGCCCCACAACAAGATATTCCACACAACGCTGTACCAAGAGGCCTAGGACCAACACTTACAGCCGAACCCCATCCCCTGTGGACGGAGCAAGGGCAAGCAGCCCCCACAACTCTCCACCAGAGAGCGACTCTAGCACCACGGATGTCGACATCATGAACAGCAGTGACACCGAAGACCCCTCAATGGCACAGCAACGTATGGAAAACCCCAACCCCAACCAATCCCCGACCGGAACCAGGAACAAGATACCTGGCTCAACAGCTTTTCCCCCCACCTCCACAAACAGAAGCGACCAAACCGAATGTAATAACATTGGCACTACAGCCAAACAAACACTTCCGTCTCATAGTCAATAATGGGGATCACAATCCTTCAGGTGAACATCAGACATTTCTTCAACAACAGATACCTTCTCGCTCTGGAAGTAGCCAGACTTAACCCAGATGTAATCTTACTCAATGAAACAGCGGCCAGACAGGACCAGCACATCTCCATCTGGGGATATTCCACCAGGGAAGTCAACAGGGGTAGGTTCAGTGGGGTGGCAATACTAATAAGAAGAGGACTCTCCTACCGCCCCATCCTCGTAGAAGACGACAACTTTCTTGCAATAGAACTCACCACTTCACACGGCCCCCTCATCGTCTGCACCGCATATCTACCACCTAGACTGGCCTACCTCCCCTCCATCCCTCTGAACAAGCTGCTCGACAGGAATCTCCCCACTATCATCGCAGGAGACCTGAATGCCCACCATCAGGCCTTATTCAACGCACCTGCCAGGCCAGACCTCAAGGGCAGGCAGCTCTTCAATCTAATGCAAAACCGGGACCTCTCCTTCCAAGGCCCCCACTTTAAGACGTTCTTTGCGGGCAACCAGAGGGGCACCCCTGACATAGTGCTGACCAACAGAGATTGTGACCTGTTCCACTGCAGAGTAATCCCAGGCAAGAACGTGGGGTCGGACCACATCCCTGTGGTCACATCCCTCCAAGCAGCCCCCTTCAGATATGTGGCACCACCCAGGCCCAGACTGGGAACCATACGTGCCCGTGAATATGACACCTTCCTTGCTGACGACCCCATCATTGAGTTCGAGAACCTCCCAACCCAAACAATCGACCAAGCAGTAAACACCATCCACAACCGGATCCAGCTTGCAACCGAGGCCACTTGTGAAATATCCACCACAAGGACTTACCACCAATATAAGCCGACCCGAGAAATCAGAGGCAAAATGAATGAGTACCAGCGAGCCTGCCAAAGCCACTACCAAACTGGCCAGCCACCAGCGTTGACCCTACAAACACTCAGAAGGGAAACCATAGACCTTACGCTGACCCACAAGAGCCACATTTGGGGAACCCTAGTGAGACAGGCCAACCAGTACAAAAGGGAGCCGGGTACTTTCTGGCGCAAGATCAGACAGCTCCTGGGATCAGTTAACCCCAGCCTCACCCACCTTGTACACACATTCCTTGACGAAGATGAAGAGGAGCAGCAAGAAAAAATAGAAGACCCACAGGATCAGGCTGACCTCATGGGCGCAGCCTGGAAAAAGACACTCACAGCTTCAAACAGCAGAGCCTTCAACAACACTCACTTTAAACGTGTCAACCAATGGACAACAGAAAATGCCGCCTCCCTTAACAGCACCCCTCTGATTGACCTGACAACCCTAGAAGACGACCACCCTTTAACAAGACCCATAACTATGCTAGAGATGAGAGGAGTCATCAAAAACACCAGAGATAAGGCCCCAGGACCATCAGGGATCAAAGCGCTGCAGATCAAACTTCTACCAGGCAATCTTATGCAATCCATACTCAACCTATTCAACGCTATGCTGGCATCGGGTCACATTCCTGTAGCATTCAAGTCAGCCAAGATGATATTCATTCCCAAACCCAAGAAAGACCCCCACCAACCTGGTGGGCAACTACCGACCAATCTCCCTCTTAGACACGATAGGCAAGTGCTTTGAAAAAATCATGTCAAACCGTCTTAACTACTACATGGAGTACAACAACCTCTTCACAGAAAAGCAGTTTGGCTTTCGAGCACATAGATCAACCCAGCACGCAATTAACATCATCTACGACGCCGTAAGCTCAATTCGAAAGCAAAAACAGGTAGCTTTGATTGCAACGAGGGACGTACACAAGGCCTTCGACAGCTTGTGGCACGATGGTCTTGTGTACAAATTAGCAGACTTACCAGCGCAAAACTGGACCCTCCTCAGGCTGATCAGAAATTTCCTTAAGAATAGGCAAGTTACCCCCAGCTTCAAGGCAAAAGAGGCCGCAGCCTTCACCCCAACAACTGGAGTCCCCCAAGGATCATGCTTGAGCCCGGTTCTCTTCAACATCTTTGTAAATGATTTACCCCAACCAGAGTATAGGGACACCATTATCGTACAATTTGCGGACGACGTAACACACGTAATAACATCTAACCCTAGCATCCAAGCGGCCAAGCATGCAACTGTAACCCGTAAGGCAAACGTAGAACTAGCAAGGACTGCTAACTGGGAAAGGAAATGGAGGATCACCACTAACCCAGAGAAGATCCAATTAAGCACTGTCGGCTGTATGGCCTTCTCTATTGAAAATGAGGGGGGAATAAGAATCAGGGGTGAACCCATAGCCATCTCAAACTCCAACACAGTGCTCGGGTACAACTTCAACAGGCTACTCAACTCCTCCCAGTACGTATCCCAGAAGACAGCGATGGCCCGGGGCTCACTGGCGAGGCTCTTCCGTTTCAACCAAGCCCCATCCCACATCAAGCTCCACCTGTACAGAATGATCATAAGGCCTAGCTTGGAATACCCCTACGTTCCCCTGAACCTCACCAACAAATCCAACATGTTGAAGATTCAACGAGTACAAAACAAAGCACTTCGCTTTGCAGAGGGCCTGACTCTGAGGGACAGGGTAAGAACTGACCTGATCCATGAGACGCTCAACATGAAGCCAATGAACATTAGGCTCATCTACCTGGCCAGAAGACAGCTGTACCGTATGAAGAACATGTATGTCCCAGACCCAGAAGATCCCTTCGTAGCAGAAAACACCACCAGCGACTACGAGATCCACGAACCACCACACAGAACCAGAAGAATCACTCTCCAACAAAAAGTGATCAGACATATCCATGATGAGGCCTTCCCAAGCCCTCAGATACTAAGCGGTCTGCCAGACGATCCAGATGAGTGGCCCATCCCGGACCCAATCTACACCAAATGAAGAATAAAGAAAGAAATAAAAAAAAAAAAAATAAAAAAAAAAAAAATAAATAAATAAATAAAAAAAAAATAATAATAAAAAAAAAAATATATATAAATAAATAAAACACCTACAAAAAAAATATAAAACCAAAAAACCATTTGTCGTGGAGGCAGAAGTGTAACTACCCTGATGTTTCTAAGATTAGCCTCCTTCAGCCAACTCCATCGGCTCTAGTGCTTTAGGACACCAACAAGGTCACAAACACTAGCCCCCCCAGCCAATGTACTGACAACCCAACATAACACATACGCAAACAAACAACACATACCAAAATGTCAACCCATGGTGGACAGGCCACCGAACTTTCAAACCTCCTCTCTCTCTACACCCGCATCCTCTTCCTGAATTTCATCTCCCCATCCCTCTACCTCCCCCATCCTTTCCATTCCCTATGGACATCAATCCAATCCAATCCAGACACCACAAACCCACAACAGCAGCAGCAATGTCAGGACGCGGCAAGGGAGGCAAAGTGAAGGGCAAGTCAAAGTCTCGCTCCAGCAGGGCCGGACTTCAGTTCCCCGTGGGCAGAATTCACCGTCTGCTGCGTAAGGGCAACTACGCAGAACGCGTCGGTGCTGGCGCTCCTGTCTACCTGGCAGCCGTCATGGAATACCTCGCTGCCGAAGTTCTGGAGCTCGCCGGTAACGCCGCACGTGACAACAAGAAGACCCGTATCATCCCACGTCACTTGCAGTTGGCCATCCGCAACGACGAAGAACTCAACAAACTTCTGTCTGGCGTAACCATTGCACAGGGAGGTGTTCTTCCAAACATTCAGGCAGTTCTTTTGCCAAAGAAGACAGAGAAGAAGTAAGCACTTCTGCCACCCACCACGACAAATACCATAACCAGGCTCCATCCGGAGCCACACACACTTTAATAAAGAGATTCAAGTAGACAATCAACTTTCAAACATTAATAATAACATTTATATTGATTTCATTTGGAATGTGTACATAATAAACAAACAAAACAAAATTATAGGGGATATTCAGCATCACTTGGAATATTAACCAATCATATAAATCCAATATATATTTTATATTTTACTTTAAGCGACCAATTCATATTCTATCAATTTTTAATCATACAAATGAACAAAAGCAATTCTTCACTAGACGTAATGAATGAATAAATGATCAAGGTTTTAATGTGTTTCATGAATATATATATATATATATATATATATATATATATATATATATATATATATATATATATATATATATATATATATATATATTAATACTTGTGAACCAGAATATGTTTGAGCAGCAGCGATCGTGCCATTGGCCGAAGTGCAACAATTCAAATAATTTAAAGGGCCTGCTCGGGTATATAAGAGAGGCTGGGAGAGTGGGGCCGGTGGTGGGTGATGGGTGATGAGTGATGGTGTGGTGTAGTGTGGTGTGGTGTTGTTAAGAGTTGATTTACGGCCAGCCAGCCAACTGCAGCCAAGGCAGGGCAAGGCAAGGCAAGGCAAGGCAAGGCAAGGCAAGGCAAGGCAAGGCAATAACAGGACAGGACAGGACAGGACAGGCCAGGCCAGGCCAGGCCAGGCCAGGCCAGGCCAGGCCAGGCCAGGCCAGGCCAGGCCAGGCCAGGCCAGGCAAGGCCAGGCAAGGCAAGGCAGGCAGGCAGGCAGCCAGCCAGCCAGCCAGCCAGCCACTCCCACTTTGTATTTACATGCATTCAATTTATATTCAAACATTATATATGTTAAGGGCCTTGTTTTAGTGTTTATTTTAAAAATGACAAACATCGAGTCGTTTTACCAGTCCTTTAGCGTTAACGGTGATGCATTTTAAAACTGAACATAAATCGCCTTTTCTGGATATATCAAATATCGAATCCGCTTAATGTGCCTACAATTCAATCATTCAAAAAATACATAATTTACATCATGCCTTTTCATAGAACAGACAATAAGATTTGTACATGCAAAAAAAAAAAATCCTTTAAGTTATCAAAACAATGTGAGAGAACTTTAGTTTTATAACTAAAGTTGCACAATTACACCAACTCTTTGGTGGCTGGGTGGTAAGGTATGTGGCTGGCGTTTTGGAAGTCGCGAGTTCAAACGACCCAATGGGAATAATACTTTTTTTTTTTTTGCCATACAATCTTCCTAATACTATTATGTAGGTGTGTGTGTGTGTGTGTTTTTATTCATTCTTTGGTTTTATAGATGACATACATATTGACTCCTTTTACCGGTCCTTAATTAGGCTCTGGGGAAGCAATGGTGGTGGTGGTGCATTTAAAACTAAACCAAAAATCACCAGTTCTGGACGCGTCAAATATCATATCCGCTTAATGTGTCTACAACCTAATTACTTAAAACTACACTATTTAATTCATTCATATCATGTGCATATTGGTCATTATGCTCATACAACCGACATAACAATTTATTTTCATTATTAGAATCATACATTTCATCAAGTAATACAGATACAAAGAGATTTTCTTTCTGAGAAGACCGTTAGTATTGGCTTGCAGGCAGGCAGGCAGGCAGGCAGGCAAGCATTTGAGGGTTATTATTTCGCCTGTTGATTGGGGGGAGGGTTGATGTGTTAGGGGGTTTTCGGTTAGGTGTGGTGGTGGTGATTGGTGGTGGTGGTGGTGATTGATGGTGATTGGTGGTGGTGGTGGTGGTGGTGGTAGTAGGTGGGAGGGGGGGGGGAAGGGGAATGATGGTCTGTGGATTCCTTCTCCGTACCCCTTACATATAAGCAAAAATATGCCTTCCTGTGGGTATAGAAACATTAACACAAATTATATCAGTAACTGATATTGTAGCCTTTCAAACAGAAAAGATTTGTACATACAAATACTTTCAAATTATCATTTATTTGTGGAAATGGCATTTACGTCATTAAATTGATACCTCAGCATCAAGCTAGTGTCCTGCAGCAGTGGTCCAGTGGTAAAGTGTATATAAGTGATGCGTATTCTTGGAGTTGCGAGTTCAAACCCGGATTAAGCTATATATATATACAACATGTTTTGTTTTGGTTGTTTGTTTTTGTATAAAGCCTCACACAATATCTATATTAAGCGAGTTTGTTTTAAACATGACATACATATTAATTCATTTTACCAGGCCTTATTCTACACAACTCCGTGAATTTCCCGTGGAGCCAGCCATTCAAACAAAAACAAACGAAACAAAACAAAAAACATTATTGCCAACAGCATTTGGTGTTCCCAGGCGGTCACCCATCCAAGTACTAACCAAACCCAACGTTGCTTAACTTCGCTGATCGGACGAGAAGCGGTGTTCTCAACGTGGTATGGCCGTTGGCATGAGACTGCCTACACATTGTGGCTAATAACCAACTCTATTTAGTCATCACGGCAGGATACGGACCTGCTTGTGGTGTCTTAATGGTAATTGTATCCTAACATATTTTTGTCTCCTTGGCATGGATATTTAACATCGTTTATTCAGTCTTGGGTTTATGTTCTTTCGCCATTTACAGACATTTTACATCTACCTACTTCCTCAGCCTGCCCTGCCAATTTCTAATGAATTTGTGGATTTTCTTTTGTGTGCTCATCTGCTCTTCAGTTTTTTTATGATATTTGTCTCATCTGTCCTGCTTTATGATACTTTTACAAAGAACATGAACAAATGCTTCTATTTTAGAGAAGATATGGGATCCAGGTTTCGGAGCCGTAAAACCAACCGTCGTGATTGGTGGACGAGTTGCCAGGTTGCAGCTTCTGTACCGTGCCGGCACATAAATAGGTTCGGCTCAAGCGGCGGCAGCATCATTCCCCCGTGACTGTCTGAGCGTCTCTCATCACCTTGGTTGGTTCATCATCATCATGGTAGAAGCAAAGCCTACCAAGAAGGCTGCGGCTGCTGCTGCTGCTGCTGCTGCTGCTGCTGCTGCTGCTGCTGCTGCTGCTGTGGTGGCCACCACCAGGAAACCTCGCGTCCAGGTTGCTTACCCGAAAACTAGTCAAATGGTTCTAGCCGCGGTCGCAGCACTCAAAGACCGTAAGGGCTCTTCTCTACAAGCAATCAAGAAGTACGTTGTTGCCAACAACAAAGTCGAGGCTGCCAAGATCGCCATTTACATCCGAAGATTTCTCAAGAAAGCAGTGGCTGACGGCATTCTAGTTCAGACCAAGGGAAGTGGAGCTAGTGGATCATTCAAGCTGGCCGTAGCAGAGAAGAGGGCCGTTCTAACTCCCAAGAAAGCCACCACAACCAAGAAACCATCTACAGCAGCAAAGAAGGCCGTGGTAACTCCCAAGAAAGCCGCCACAAGCAACAAACCACCTACAGCCTTGAAAAAGAAGCAGCAGCAGCTTGTTGTTGGGAACAAAAAGCCCAAAATAAAGAGAGCTTCAAAATCTCCCAAACCACCCAAGGCAAAGAAAGCTGTCAAGAAAACAACAAAGGCAAAATAAACGGCGACATGCAAGCAGCATGAATACACATGACAATAAACATCCAGGCCTCCCCCCTCAGTGGAGGGGCCTCATATGATTCCAAAAAGAGTTTAGTTTTGTAGACAAATAAATCATTACTTTTGGGGTAGATTTACTCTGTATATTATATATATATATATATATATATATATATATATATATATATATATATATATATATATATATATATATATATATATATATATATATATATATATATATATATATATATATATATATGCGAACAAGCCTGAATGGTCCCCAGGACAATATGCAACTGAAAACTCACACCCCAGAAGTGACTCGAACCCATACTCCCAGAAGCAACGCAACTGGTATGTACAAGACGCCTTAATCCACTTGACCATCACGACCGGACATAATGAGGTGATAGCCTAAGCTATATGAACCACCCCACCGCCGGCACTCGGATAGTAATCTTGGGCATAGCATTTTACCAAATCACCTCATTCTTTGGGGCACACGTGAGGAACACAAATGCGAACAAGCCTGAATGGTCCCCAGGACAATATGCAACTGAAAACTCACACCCCAGAAGTGACTCGAACCCATACTCCCAGAAGCAACGCAACTGGTATGTACAAGACGCCTTAATCCACTTGACCATCACGACCGGACATAATGAGGTGATAGCCTAAGCTATTTGAACCACCCCACCGCCGGCACTCGGATAGTAATCTTGGGCATAGCATTTTACCAAATCACCTCATTCTTTGGGGCACACGTGAGGAACACAAATGCGAACAAGCCTGAATGGTCCCCAGGACAATATGCAACTGAAAACTCAAACCCCAGAAGTGACTCGAACCCATACTCCCAGAAGCAACGCAACTGGTATGTACAAGACGCCTTAATCCACTTGACCATCACGACCGGACATAATGAGGTGATAGCCTAAGCTATTTGAACCACCCCACCGCCGGCACTCGGATAGTAATCTTGGGCATAGCATTTTACCAAATCACCTCATTCTTTGGGGCACACGTGAGGAACACAAATGCGAACAAGCCTGAATGGTCCCCAGGACAATATGCAACTGAAAACTCACACCCCAGAAGTGACTCGAACCCATACTCCCAGAAGCAACGCAACTGGTATGTACAAGACGCCTTAATCCACTTGACCATCACGACCGGACATAATGAGGTGATAGCCTAAGCTATTTCAACCACCCCACCGCCGGCACTCGGATAGTAATCTTGGGCATAGCATTTTACCAAATCACCTCATTCTTTGGGGCACACGTGAGGAACACAAATGCGAACAAGCCTGAATGGTCCCCAGGACAATATGCAACTGAAAACTCACACCCCAGAAGTGACTCGAACCCATACTCCCAGAAGCAACGCAACTGGTATGTACAAGACGCCTTAATCCACTTGACCATCACGACCGGACATAATGAGGTGATAGCCTAAGCTATTTGAACCACCCCACCGCTGGCACTCGGATAGTAATCTTGGGCATAGCATTTTACCAAATCACCTCATTCTTTGGGGCACACGTGAGGAACACAAATGTGAACAAGCCTGAATGGTCCCCAGGACAATATGCAACTGAAAACTCACACCCCAGAAGTGACTCGAACCCATACTCCCAGAAGCAACGCAACTGGTATGTACAAGACGCCTTAATCCACTTGACCATCACGACCGGACATAATGAGGTGATAGCCTAAGCTATTTGAACCACCCCACCGCCGGCATTCGGATAGTAATCTTGGGCATAGCATTTTACCAAATCACCTCATTCTTTGGGGCACACGTGAGGAACACAAATGCGAACAAGCCTGAATGGTCCCCAGGACAATATGCAACTGAAAACTCACACCCCAGAAGTGACTCGAACCCATACTCCCAGAAGCAACGCAACTGGTATGTACAAGACGCCTTAATCCACTTGACCATCACGACCGGACATAATGAGGTGATAGCCTAAGCTATTTGAACCACCCCACCGCCGACACTCGGATAGTAATCTTGGGCATAGCATTTTAAAAAATCACCTCATTCTTTGGGGCTCACGTGAGGAACACAAATGCGAACAAGCCTGAATGGTCCCCAGGACAATATGCAACTGAAAACTCACACCCCAGAAGTGACTCGAACCCATACTCCCAGAAGCAACGCAACTGGTATGTACAAGACGCCTTAATCCACTTGACCATCACGACCGGACATAATGAGGTGATAGCCTAAGCTATTTCAACAACCCCACCGCCGGCACTCGGATAGTAATCTTGGGCATAGCATTTTACCAAATCACCTCATTCTTTGGGGCACACGTGAGGAACACAAATGCGAACAAGCCTGAATGGTCCCCAGGACAATATGCAACTGAAAACTCACACCCCAGAAGTGACTCGAACCCATACTCCCAGAAGCAACGCAACTGGTATGTACAAGACGCCTTAATCCACTTGACCATCACGACCGGACATAATGAGGTGATAGCCTAAGCTATTTCAACCACCCCACCGCCGGCACTCGGATAGTAATCTTGGGCATAGCATTTTACCAAATCACCTCATTCTTTGGGGCACACGTGAGGAACACAAATGCGAACAAGCCTGAATGGTCCCCAGGACAATATGCAACTGAAAACTCACACCCCAGAAGTGACTCGAACCCATACTCCCAGAAGCAACGCAACTGGTATGTACAAGACGCCTTAATCCACTTGACCATCACGACCGGACATAATGAGGTGATAGCCTAAGCTATTTGAACCACCCCACCGCCGGCATTCGGATAGTAATCTTGGGCATAGCATTTTACCAAATCACCTCATTCTTTGGGGCACACGTGAGGAACACAAATGCGAACAAGCCTGAATGGTCCCCAGGACAATATGCAACTGAAAACTCACACCCCAGAAGTGACTCGAACCCATACTCCCAGAAGCAACGCAACTGGTATGTACAAGACGCCTTAATCCACTTGACCATCACGACCGGACATAATGAGGTGATAGCCTAAGCTATTTGAACCACCCCACCGCCGACACTCGGATAGTAATCTTGGGCATAGCATTTTAAAAAATCACCTCATTCTTTGGGGCTCACGTGAGGAACACAAATGCGAACAAGCCTGAATGGTCCCCAGGACAATATGCAACTGAAAACTCACACCCCAGAAGTGACTCGAACCCATAATCCCAGAAGCAACGCAACTGGTATGTACAAGACGCCTTAATCCACTTGACCATCACGACCGGACATAATGAGGTGATAGCCTAAGCTATTTCAACCACCCCACCGCCGGCACTCGGATAGTAATCTTGGGCATAGCATTTTACCAAATCACCTCATTCTTTGGGGCACACGTGAGGAACACAAATGCGAACAAGCCTGAATGGTCCCCAGGACAATATGCAACTGAAAACTCACACCCCAGAAGTGACTCGAACCCATACTCCCAGAAGCAACGCAACTGGTATGTACAAGACGCCTTAATCCACTTGACCATCACGACCGGACATAATGAGGTGATAGCCTAAGCTATTTCAACCACCCCACCGCCGGCACTCGGATAGTAATCATGGGCATAGCATTTTACCAAATCACCTCATTCTTTGGGGCACACGTGAGGAACACAAATGCGAACAAGCCTGAATGGTCCCCAGGACAATATGCAACTGAAAACTCACACCCCAGAAGTGACTCGAACCCATACTCCCAGAAGCAACGCAACTGGTATGTACAAGACGCCTTAATCCACTTGACCATCACGACCGGACATAATGAGGTGATAGCCTAAGCTATTTGAACCACCCCACCGCCGGCATTCGGATAGTAATCTTGGGCATAGCATTTTACCAAATCACCTCATTCTTTGGGGCACACGTGAGGAACACAAATGCGAACAAGCCTGAATGGTCCCCAGGACAATATGCAACTGAAAACTCACACCCCAGAAGTGACTTGAACCCATACTCCCAGAAGCAACGCAACTGGTATGTACAAGACGCCTTAATCCACTTGACCATCACGACCGGACATAATGAGGTGATAGCCTAAGCTATTTGAACCACCCCACCGCCGACACTCGGATAGTAATCATGGGCATAGCATTTTAAAAAATCACCTCATTCTTTGGGGCTCACGTGAGGAACACAAATGCGAACAAGCCTGAATGGTCCCCAGGACAATATGCAACTGAAAACTCACACCCCAGAAGTGACTCGAACCCATACTCCCAGAAGCAACGCAACTGGTATGTACAAGACGCCTTAATCCACTTGACCATCACGACCGGACATAATGAGGTGATAGCCTAAGCTATTTCAACCACCCCACCGCCGGCACTCGGATAGTAATCTTGGGCATAGCATTTTACCAAATCACCTCATTCTTTGGGGCACACGTGAGGAACACAAATGCGAACAAGCCTGAATGGTCCCCAGGACAATATGCAACTGAAAACTCACACCCCAGAAGTGACTCGAACCCATACTCCCAGAAGCAACGCAACTGGTATGTACAAGACGCCTTAATCCACTTGACCATCACAACCGGACATAATGAGGTGATAGCCTAAGCTATTTGAACCACCCCACCGCCGGCACTCGGATAGTAATCTTGGGCATAGCATTTTACCAAATCACCTCATTCTTTGGGGCACACGTGAGGAACACAAATGCGAACAAGCCTGAATGGTCCCCAGGACAATATGCAACTGAAAACTCACACCCCAGAAGTGACTCGAACCCATACTCCCAGAAGCAACGCAACTGGTATGTACAAGACGCCTTAATCCACTTGACCATCACGACCGGACATAATGAGGTGATAGCCTAAGCTATTTCAACCACCCCACCGCCGGCACTCGGATAGTAATCTTGGGCATAGCATTTTACCAAATCACCTCATTCTTTGGTGCACACGTGAGGAACACAAATGCGAACAAGCCTGAATGGTCCCCAGGACAATATGCAACTGAAAACTCACACCCCAGAAGTGACTCGAACCCATACTCCCAGAAGCAACGCAACTGGTATGTACAAGACGCCTTAATCCACTTGACCATCACAACCGGACATAATGAGGTGATAGCCTAAGCTATTTGAACCACCCCACCGCCGGCACTCGGATAGTAATCTTGGGCATAGCATTTTACCAAATCACCTCATTCTTTGGGGCACACGTGAGGAACACAAATGCGAACAAGCCTGAATGGTCCCCAGGACAATATGCAACTGAAAACTCACACCCCAGAAGTGACTCGAACCCATACTCCCAGAAGCAACGCAACTGGTATGTACAAGACGCCTTAATCCACTTGACCATCACGACCGGACATAATGAGGTGATAGCCTAAGCTATTTGAACCACCCCACCGCCGGCACTCGGATAGTAATCTTGGGCATAGCATTTTACCAAATCACCTCATTCTTTGGGGCACACGTGAGGAACACAAATGCGAACAAGCCTGAATGGTCCCCAGGACAATATGCAACTGAAAACTCACACCCCAGAAGTGACTCGAACTCATACTCCCAGAAGCAACGCAACTGGTATGTACAAGACGCCTTAATCCACTTGACCATCACGACCGGACATAATGAGGTGATAGCCTAAGCTATTTGAACCACCCCACCGCTGGCACTCGGATAGTAATCTTGGGCATAGCATTTTACCAAATCACCTCATTCTTTGGGGCACACGTGAGGAACACAAATGTGAACAAGCCTGAATGGTCCCCAGGACAATATGCAACTGAAAACTCACACCCCAGAAGTGATTCGAACCCATACTCCCAGAAGCAACGCAACTGGTATGTACAAGACGCCTTAATCCACTTGACCATCACGACCGGACATAATGAGGTGATAGCCTAAGCTATTTGAACCACCCCACCGCCGGCATTCGGATAGTAATCTTGGGCATAGCATTTTACCAAATCACCTCATTCTTTGGGGCACACGTGAGGAACACAAATGCGAACAAGCCTGAATGGTCCCCAGGACAATATGCAACTGAAAACTCACACCCCAGAAGTGACTCGAACCCATACTCCCAGAAGCAACGCAACTGGTATGTACAAGACGCCTTAATCCACTTGACCATCACGACCGGACATAATGAGGTGATAGCCTAAGCTATTTGAACCACCCCACCGCCGACACTCGGATAGTAATCTTGGGCATAGCATTTTAAAAAATCACCTCATTCTTTGGGGCTCACGTGAGGAACACAAATGCGAACAAGCCTGAATGGTCCCCAGGACAATATGCAACTGAAAACTCACACCCCAGAAGTGACTCGAACCCATACTCCCAGAAGCAACGCAACTGGTATGTACAAGACGCCTTAATCCACTTGACCATCACGACCGGACATAATGAGGTGATAGCCTAAGCTATTTCAACCACCCCACCGCCGGCACTCGGATAGTAATCTTGGGCATAGCATTTTACCAAATCACCTCATTCTTTGGGGCACACGTGAGGAACACAAATGCGAACAAGCCTGAATGGTCCCCAGGACAATATGCAACTGAAAACTCACACCCCAGAAGTGACTCGAACCCATACTCCCAGAAGCAACGCAACTGGTATGTACAAGACGCCTTAATCCACTTGACCATCACAACCGGACATAATGAGGTGATAGCCTAAGCTATTTGAACCACCCCACCGCCGGCACTCGGATAGTAATCTTGGGCATAGCATTTTACCAAATCACCTCATTCTTTGGGGCACACGTGAGGAACACAAATGCGAACAAGCCTGAATGGTCCCCAGGACAATATGCAACTGAAAACTCACACCCCAGAAGTGACTCGAACCCATACTCCCAGAAGCAACGCAACTGGTATGTACAAGACGCCTTAATCCACTTGACCATCACGACCGGACATAATGAGGTGATAGCCTAAGCTATTTGAACCACCCCACCGCCGGCACTCGGATAGTAATCTTGGGCATAGCATTTTACCAAATCACCTCATTCTTTGGGGCACACGTGAGGAACACAAATGCGAACAAGCCTGAATGGTCCCCAGGACAATATGCAACTGAAAACTCACACCCCAGAAGTGACTCGAACCTATACTCCCAGAAGCAACGCAACTGGTATGTACAAGACGCCTTAATCCACTTGACCATCACGACCGGACATAATGAGGTGATAGCCTAAGCTATTTGAACCACCCCACTGCCGGCACTCGGATAGTAATCTTGGGCATAGCATTTTACCAAATCACCTCATTCTTTGGGGCACACGTGAGGAACACAAATGCGAACAAGCCTGAATGGTCCCCAGGACAATATGCAACTGAAAACTCACACCCCAGAAGTGACTCGAACCCATACTCCCAGAAGCAACGCAACTGGTATGTACAAGACGCCTTAATCCACTTGACCATCACGACCGGACATAATGAGGTGATAGCCTAAGCTATTTGAACCACCCCACCGCCGGCACTCGGATAGTAATCTTGGGCATAGCATTTTACCAAATCACCTCATTCTTTGGGGCACACGTGAGGAACACAAATGCGAACAAGCCTGAATGGTCCCCAGGACAATATGCAACTGAAAACTCACACCCCAGAAGTGACTCGAACCCATACTCCCAGAAGCAACGCAACTGGTATGTACAAGACGCCTTAATCCACTTGACCATCACGACCGGACATAATGAGGTGATAGCCTAAGCTATTTGAACCACCCCACCGCCGGCACTCGGATAGTAATCTTGGGCATAGCATTTTACCAAATCACCTCATTCTTTGGGGCACACGTGAGGAACACAAATGCGAACAAGCCTGAATGGTCCCCAGGAAAATATGCAACTGAAAACTCACACCCCAGAAGTGACTCGAACCTATACTCCCAGAAGCAACGCAACTGGTATGTACAAGACGCCTTAATCCACTTGACCATCACGACCGGACATAATGAGGTGATAGCCTAAGCTATTTGAACCACCCCACCGCTGGCACTCGGATAGTAATCTTGGGCATAGCATTTTACCAAATCACCTCATTCTTTGGGGCACACGTGAGGAACACAAATGTGAACAAGCCTGAATGGTCCCCAGGACAATATGCAACTGAAAACTCACACCCCAGAAGTGACTCGAACCCATACTCCCAGAAGCAACGCAACTGGTATGTACAAGACGCCTTAATCCACTTGACCATCACGACCGGACATAATGAGGTGATAGCCTAAGTTATTTGAACCACCCCACCGCCGGCATTCGGATAGTAATCTTGGGCATAGCATTTTACCAAATCACCTCATTCTTTGGGGCACACGTGAGGAACACAAATGCGAACAAGCCTGAATGGTCCCCAGGACAATATGCAACTGAAAACTCACACCCCAGAAGTGACTCGAACCCATACTCCCAGAAGCAACGCAACTGGTATGTACAAGACGCCTTAATCCACTTGACCATCACGACCGGACATAATGAGGTGATAGCCTAAGCTATTTCAACCACCCCACCGCCGGCACTCGGATAGTAATCTTGGGCATAGCATTTTACCAAATCACCTCATTCTTTGGGGCACACGTGAGGAACACAAATGCGAACAAGCCTGAATGGTCCCCAGGACAATATGCAATTGAAAACTCACACCCCAGAAGTGACTCGAACCCATACTCCCAGAAGCAACGCAACTGGTATGTACAAGACGCCTTAATCCACTTGACCATCACAACCGGACATAATGAGGTGATAGCCTAAGCTATTTGAACCACCCCACCGCCGGCACTCGGATAGTAATCTTGGGCATAGCATTTTACCAAATCACCTCATTCTTTGGGGCACACGTGAGGAACACAAATGCGAACAAGCCTGAATGGTCCCCAGGACAATATGCAACTGAAAACTCACACCCCAGAAGTGACTCGAACCCATACTCCCAGAAGCAACGCAACTGGTATGTACAAGACGCCTTAATCCACTTGACCATCACGACCGGACATAATGAGGTGATAGCCTAAGCTATTTGAACCACCCCACCGCCGGCACTCGGATAGTAATCTTGGGCATAGCATTTTACCAAATCACCTCATTCTTTGGGGCACACGTGAGGAACACAAATGCGAACAAGCCTGAATGGTCCCCAGGACAATATGCAACTGAAAACTCACACCCCAGAAGTGACTCGAACCCATACTCCCAGAAGCAACGCAACTGGTATGTACAAGACGCCTTAATCCACTTGACCATCACGACCGGACATAATGAGGTGATAGCCTAAGCTATTTGAACCACCCCACCGCCGGCACTCGGATAGTAATCTTGGGCATAGCATTTTACCAAATCACCTCATTCTTTGGGGCACACGTGAGGAACACAAATGCGAACAAGCCTGAATGGTCCCCAGGACAATATGCAACTGAAAACTCACACCCCAGAAGTGACTCGAACCCATACTCCCAGAAGCAACGCAACTGGTATGTACAAGACGCCTTAATCCACTTGACCATCACGACCGGACATAATGAGGTGATAGCCTAAGCTATTTGAACCACCCCACCGCCGGCACTCGGATAGTAATCTTGGGCATAGCATTTTACCAAATCACCTCATTCTTTGGGGCACACGTGAGGAACACAAATGCGAACAAGCCTGAATGGTCCCCAGGACAATATGCAACTGAAAACTCACACCCCAGAAGTGACTCGAACCCATACTCCCAGAAGCAACGCAACTGGTATGTACAAGACGCCTTAATCCACTTGACCATCACGACCGGACATAATGAGGTGATAGCCTAAGCTATTTGAACCACCCCACCGCCGGCACTCGGATAGTAATCTTGGGCATAGCATTTTACCAAATCACCTCATTCTTTGGGGCACACGTGAGGAACACAAATGCGAACAAGCCTGAATGGTCCCCAGGACAATATGCAACTGAAAACTCACACCCCAGAAGTGACTCGAACCCATACTCCCAGAAGCAACGCAACTGGTATGTACAAGACGCCTTAATCCACTTGACCATCACGACCGGACATAATGAGGTGATTGCCTAAGCTATTTGAACCACCCCACCGCCGGCACTCGGATAGTAATCTTGGGCATAGCATTTTACCAAATCACCTCATTCTTTGGGGCACACGTGAGGAACACAAATGCGAACAAGCCTGAATGGTCCCCAGGACAATATGCAACTGAAAACTCACACCCCAGAAGTGACTCGAACCCATACTCCCAGAAGCAACGCAACTGGTATGTACAAGACGCCTTAATCCACTTGACCATCACGACCGGACATAATGAGGTGATAGCCTAAGCTATTTGAACCACCCCACCGCCGGCACTCGGATAGTAATCTTGGGCATAGCATTTTACCAAATCACCTCATTCTTTGGGGCACACGTGAGGAACACAAATGCGAACAAGCCTGAATGGTCCCCAGGACAATATGCAACTGAAAACTCACACCCCAGAAGTGACTCGAACCCATACTCCCAGAAGCAACGCAACTGGTATGTACAAGACGCCTTAATCCACTTGACCATCACGACCGGACATAATGAGGTGATAGCCTAAGCTATTTGAACCACCCCACTGCCGGCACTCGGATAGTAATCTTGGGCATAGCATTTTACCAAATCACCTCATTCTTTGGGGCACACGTGAGGAACACAAATGCGAACAAGCCTGAATGGTCCCCAGGACAATATGCAACTGAAAACTCACACCCCAGAAGTGACTCGAACCCATACTCCCAGAAACAACGCAACTGGTATGTACAAGACGCCTTAATCCACTTGACCATCACGACCGGACATAATGAGGTGATAGCCTAAGCTATTTGAACCACCCCACCGCCGGCACTCGGATAGTAATCTTGGGCATAGCATTTTACCAAATCACCTCATTCTTTGGGGCACACGTGAGGAACACAAATGCGAACAAGCCTGAATGGTCCCCAGGACAATATGCAACTGAAAACTCACACCCCAGAAGTGACTCGAACCCATACTCCCAGAAGCAACGCAACTGGTATGTACAAGACGCCTTAATCCACTTGACCATCACGACCGGACATAATGAGGTGATAGCCTAAGCTATTTGAACCACCCCACCGCCGGCACTCGGATAGTAATCTTGGGCATAGCATTTTACCAAATCACCTCATTCTTTGGGGCACACGTGAGGAACACAAATGCGAACAAGCCTGAATGGTCCCCAGGACAATATGCAACTGAAAACTCACACCCCAGAAGTGACTCGAACCCATACTCCCAGAAGCAACGCAACTGGTATGTACAAGACGCCTTAATCCACTTGACCATCACGACCGGACATAATGAGGTGATAGCCTAAGCTATTTGAACCACCCCACCGCCGGCACTCGGATAGTAATCTTGGGCATAGCATTTTACCAAATCACCTCATTCTTTGGGGCACACGTGAGGAACACAAATGCGAACAAGCCTGAATGGTCCCCAGGACAATATGCAACTGAAAACTCACACCCCAGAAGTGACTCGAACCCATACTCCCAGAAGCAACGCAACTGGTATGTACAAGACGCCTTAATCCACTTGACCATCACGACCGGACATAATGAGGTGATAGCCTAAGCTATTTCAACCACCCCACCGCCGGCACTCGGATAGTAATCTTGGGCATAGCATTTTACCAAATCACCTCATTCTTTGGGGCACACGTGAGGAACACAAATGCGAACAAGCCTGAATGGTCCGCAGGACAATATGCAACTGAAAACTCACACCCCAGAAGTGACTCGAACCCATACTCCCAGAAGCAACGCAACTGGTATGTACAAGACGCCTTAATCCACTTGACCATCACGACCGGACATAATGAGGTGATAGCCTAAGCTATTTGAACCACCCCACCGCCGGCACTCGGATAGTAATCTTGGGCATAGCATTTTACCAAATCACCTCATTCTTTGGGGCACACGTGAGGAACACAAATGCGAACAAGCCTGAATGGTCCCCAGGACAATATGCAACTGAAAACTCACACCCCAGAAGTGACTCGAACCCATACTCCCAGAAGCAACGCAACTGGTATGTACAAGACGCCTTAATTCACTTGACCATCACGACCGGACATAATGAGGTGATAGCCTAAGCTATTTGAACCACCCCACCGCCGGCACTCGGATAGTAATCTTGGGCATAGCATTTTACCAAATCACCTCATTCTTTGGGGCACACGTGAGGAACACAAATGCGAACAAGCCTGAATGGTCCCCAGGACAATATGCAACTGAAAACTCTCACCCCAGAAGTGACTCGAACCCATACTCCCAGAAGCAACGCAACTGGTATGTACAAGACGCCTTAATCCACTTGACCATCACGACCGGACATAATGAGGTGATAGCCTAAGCTATTTGAACCACCCCACCGCCGGCACTCGGATAGTAATCTTGGGCATAGCATTTTACCAAATCACCTCATTCTTTGGGGCACACGTGAGGAACACAAATGCGAACAAGCCTGAATGGTCCCCAGGACAATATGCAACTGAAAACTCACACCCCAGAAGTGACTCGAACCCATACTCCCAGAAGCAACGCAACTGGTATGTACAAGACGCCTTAATCCACTTGACCATCACGACCGGACATAATGAGGTGATAGCCTAAGCTATTTGAACCACCCCACCGCCGGCACTCGGATAGTAATCTTGGGCATAGCATTTTACCAAATCACCTCATTCTTTGGGGCACACGTGAGGAACACAAATGCAAACAAGCCTGAATGGTCCCCAGGACAATATGCAACTGAAAACTCACACCCCAGAAGTGACTCGAACCCATACTCCCAGAAACAACGCAACTGGTATGTACAAGACGCCTTAATCCACTTGACCATCACGACCGGACATAATGAGGTGATAGCCTAAGCTATTTGAACCACCCCACCGCCGGCACTCGGATAGTAATCTTGGGCATAGCATTTTACCAAATCACCTCATTCTTTGGGGCACACGTGAGGAACACAAATGCGAACAAGCCTGAATGGTCCCCAGGACAATATGCAACTGAAAACTCACACCCCAGAAGTGACTCGAACCCATACTCCCAGAAGCAATGCAACTGGTATGTACAAGACGCCTTAATCCACTTGACCATCACGACCGGACATAATGAGGTGATAGCCTAAGCTATTTGAACCACCCCACCGCCGGCACTCGGATAGTAATCTTGGGCATAGCATTTTACCAAATCACCTCATTCTTTGGGGCACACGTGAGGAACACAAATGCGAACAAGCCTGAATGGTCCCCAGGACAATATGCAACTGAAAACTCACACCCCAGAAGTGACTCGAACCCATACTCCCAGAAGCAACGCAACTGGTATGTACAAGACGCCTTAATCCACTTGACCATCACGACCGGACATAATGAGGTGATAGCCTAAGCTATTTGAACCACCCCACCGCCGGCACTCGGATAGTAATCTTGGGCATAGCATTTTACCAAATCACCTCATTCTTTGGGGCACACGTGAGGAACACAAATGCGAACAAGCCTGAATGGTCCCCAGGACAATATGCAACTGAAAACTCACACCCCAGAAGTGACTCGAACCCATACTCCCAGAAGCAACGCAACTGGTATGTACAAGACGCCTTAATCCACTTGACCATCACGACCGGACATAATGAGGTGATAGCCTAAGCTATTTGAACCACCCCACCGCCGGCACTCGGATAGTAATCTTGGGCATAGCATTTTACCAAATCACCTCATTCTTTGGGGCACACGTGAGGAACACAAATGCGAACAAGCCTCAATGGTCCCCAGGACAATATGCAACTGAAAACTCACACCCCAGAAGTGACTCGAACCCATACTCCCAGAAGCAACGCAACTGGTATGTACAAGACGCCTTAATCCACTTGACCATCACGACCGGACATAATGAGGTGATAGCCTAAGCTATTTGAACCACCCCACCGCCGGCACTCGGATAGTAATCTTGGGCATAGCATTTTACCAAATCACCTCATTCTTTGGGGTACACGTGAGGAACACAAATGCGAACAAGCCTGAATGGTCCCCAGGACAATATGCAACTGAAAACTCACACCCCAGAAGTGACTCGAACCCATACTCCCAGAAGCAACGCAACTGGTATGTACAAGACGCCTTAATCCACTTGACCATCACGACCGGACATATTGAGGTGATAGCCTAAGCTATTTGAACCACCCCACCGCCGGCACTCGGATAGTAATCTTGGGCATAGCATTTTACCAAATCACCTCATTCTTTGGGGCACACGTGAGGAACACAAATGCGAACAAGCCTGAATGGTCCCCAGGACAATATGCAACTGAAAACTCACACCCCAGAAGTGACTCGAACCCATACTCCCAGAAGCAACGCAACTGGTATGTACAAGACGCCTTAATCCACTTGACCATCACGACCGGACATAATGAGGTGATAGCTTAAGCTATTTCAACCACCCCACCGCCGGCACTCGGATAGTAATCTTGGGCATAGCATTTTACCAAATCACCTCATTCTTTGGGGCACACGTGAGGAACACGAATGCGAACAAGCCTGAATGGTCCCCAGGACAATATGCAACTGAAAACTCACACCCCAGAAGTGACTCGAACCCATACTCCCAGAAGCAACGCAACTGGTATGTACAAGACGCCTTAATCCACTTGACCATCACGACCGGAGATAATGAGGTGATAGCCTAAGCTATTTGAACCACCCCACCGCCGGCACTCGGATAGTAATCTTGGGCATAGCATTTTACCAAATCACCTCATTCTTTGGGGCACACGTGAGGAACACAAATGCGAACAAGCCTGAATGGTCCCCAGGACAATATGCAACTGAAAACTCACACCCCAGAAGTGACTCGAACCCATACTCCCAGAAGCAACGCAACTGGTATGTACAAGACGCCTTAATCCACTTGACCATCACGACCGGACATAATGAGGTGATAGC
>NW_027189149.1:429679-466370 GCF_040958095.1 Procambarus clarkii | reverse complement strand
CCTTAAAAGAGATGGTAATTTCGGAGTATTTATACACTCCAAAGACTACCACCTCCCAAGAGCACTGGAGCAAGTGAGGGGTCATTTTTACGTTTTTTCATCAAGTCCCTGTTAATATGGGAGAACACTGTGTCTATGCTTAAGGCACAACTCTCCTAAACACGAGAGTGAAATATACAACTTTAGAACACTTTCCCACCAGGAGACTCGAACCCTAGCCAGCACAGAAGCCTTCCAGCAACTGGCATAACAGGTACGCCT
Organism: Procambarus clarkii; assembly: GCF_040958095.1. Classification (NCBI taxonomy): domain Eukaryota; kingdom Metazoa; phylum Arthropoda; class Malacostraca; order Decapoda; family Cambaridae; genus Procambarus; species Procambarus clarkii. Next base: position 466,109 of record NW_027189149.1, on the reverse strand, counting down.
TAACCCACTCCACCACCTGCTCAGACCCTTAAAAGAGATGGTAATTTCGGAGTATTTATACACTCCAAAGACTACCACCTCCCAAGAGCACTAGAGCAAGTGAGGGGTCATTTTTACGTTTTTTCATCAAGTCCCTGTGAATATGTGAGAACACGTTGTCTATGCTTAAGGCACAACTCTCCTAAACACGAGAGTGAAATATACAACTTTAGAACACTTTCCCACCAGGAGACTCGAACCCTAGCCAGCACAGAAGCCTTCCAGCAACTGGCATAACAGGTACGCCTTAACCCACTGCACCACCTGCTCAGACCCTTAAAAGAGATGGTAATTTCGGAGTATTTATACACTCCAAAGACTACCACCTCCAAAGAGCACTAGAGCAAGTGAGGGGTCATTTTTACGTTTTTTCATCAAGTCCCTGTTAATATGTGAGAACACTGTGTCTATGCTTAAGGCACAACTCTCCTAAACACGAGAGTGAAATATACAACTTAAGAACACTTTCCCACCAGGAGACTCGAACCCTAGCCAGCACAGAAGCCTTCCAGCAACTGGCATAACAGGTACGCCTTAACCCACTCCACCACTTGCTCAGACCCTTAAAAGAGATAGTAATTTCGGAGTATTTATACACTCCAAAGACTACCACCTCCCAAGAGCACTAGAGCAAGTGAGGGGTCATTTTTACGTTTTTTCATCAGGTCCCTGTTAATATGGGAGAACACTGTGTCTATGCTTAAGGCACAACTCTCCTAAACACGAGAGTGAAGTATACAACTTTAGAACACTTTCCCACCAGGAGACTCGAACCCTTGCCAGCACAGAAGCCTTCCAGCAACTGGCATAACAGGTACGCCTTAACCCACTCCACCACCTGCTCAGACCCTTAAAAGAGATGGTAATTTCGGAGTATTTATACACTCCAAAGACTACCACCTCCCAAGAGCACTAGAGCAAGTGAGGGGTCATTTTTACGTTTTTTCATCAAGTCCCTGTTAATATGTGAGAACACTGTGTCTATGCTTAAGGCACAACTCTCCTAAACACGAGAGTGAAATATACAACTTAAGAACACTTTCCCACCAGGAGACTCGAACCCTAGCCAGCACAGAAGCCTTCCAGCAACTGGCATAACAGGTACGCCTTAACCCACTCCACCACTTGCTCAGACCCTTAAAAGAGATAGTAATTTCGGAGTATTTATACACTCCAAAGACTACCACCTCCCAAGAGCACTAGAGCAAGTGAGGGGTCATTTTTACGTTTTTTCATCAGGTCCCTGTTAATATGGGAGAACACTGTGTCTATGCTTAAGGCACAACTCTCCTAAACACGAGAGTGAAGTATACAACTTTAGAACACTTTCCCACCAGGAGACTCGAACCCTAGCCAGCACAGAAGCCTTCCAGCAACTGGCATAACAGGTACGCCTTAACCCACTCCACCACCTGCTCAGACCCTTAAAAGAGATGGTAATTTCGGAGTATTTATACACTCCAAAGACTACCACCTCCCAAGAGCACTAGAGCAAGTGAGGGGTCATTTTTACGTTTTTTCATCAAGTCCCTGTTAATATGTGAGAACACGTTGTCTATGCTTAAGGCACAACTCTCCTAAACACGAGAGTGAAATATACAACTTTAGAACACTTTCCCACCAGGAGACTCGAACCCTAGCCAGCACAGAAGCCTTCCAGCAACTGGCATAACAGGTACGCCTTAACCCACTCCACCACTTGCTCAGACCCTTAAAAGAGATGGTAATTTCGGAGTATTTATACACTCCAAAGACTACCACCTCCAAAGAGCACTAGAGCAAGTGAGGGGTCATTTTTACGTTTTTTCATCAAGTCCCTGTTAATATGTGAGAACACTGTGTCTATGCTTAAGGCACAACTCTCCTAAACACGAGAGTGAAATATACAACTTAAGAACACTTTCCCACCAGGAGACTCGAACCCTAGCCAGCACAGAAGCCTTCCAGCAACTGGCATAACAGGTACGCCTTAACCCACTCCACCACTTGCTCAGACCCTTAAAAGAGATAGTAATTTCGGAGTATTTATACACTCCAAAGACTACCACCTCCCAAGAGCACTAGAGCAAGTGAGGGGTCATTTTTACGTTTTTTCATCAGGTCCCTGTTAATATGGGAGAACACTGTGTCTATGCTTAAGGCACAACTCTCCTAAACACGAGAGTGAAGTATACAACTTTAGAACACTTTCCCACCAGGAGACTCGAACCCTTGCCAGCACAGAAGCCTTCCAGCAACTGGCATAACAGGTACGCCTTAACCCACTCCACCACCTGCTCAGACCCTTAAAAGAGATGGTAATTTCGGAGTATTTATACACTCCAAAGACTACCACCTCCCAAGAGCACTAGAGCAAGTGAGGGGTCATTTTTACGTTTTTTCATCAAGTCCCTGTTAATATGTGAGAACACTGTGTCTATGCTTAAGGCACAACTCTCCTAAACACGAGAGTGAAATATACAACTTAAGAACACTTTCCCACCAGGAGACTCGAACCCTAGCCAGCACAGAAGCCTTCCAGCAACTGGCATAACAGGTACGCCTTAACCCTCTCCACCACCTGCTCAGACCCTTAAAAGAGATGGTAATTTCGGAGTATTTATACACTCCAAAGAATACCACCTTCCAAGAGCACTAGAGCAAGTGAGGGGTCATTTTTACGTTTTTTCATCAAGTCCCTGTTAATATGGGAGAACACTGTGTCTATGCTTAAGGCACAACTCTCCTAAACACGAGAGTGAAGTATACAACTTTAGAACACTTTCCCACCAGGAGACTCGAACCCTAGCCAGCACAGAAGCCTTTTAGCAACTGGCATAACAGGTACGCCTTAACCCACTCCACCACCTGCTCAGACCCTTAAAAGAGATGGTAATTTCGGAGTATTTATACACTCCAAAGACTACCACCTCCCAAGAGCACTGGAGCAAGTGAGGGGTCATTTTTACGTTTTTTCATCAAGTCCCTGTTAATATGGGAGAACACTGTGTCTATGCTTAAGGCACAACTCTCCTAAACACGAGAGTGAAATATACAACTTTAGAACACTTTCCCACCAGGAGACTCGAACCCTAGCCAGCACAGAAGCATTCCAGCAACTGCCATAACAGGTACGCCTTAACCCACTCCACCACCTGCTCAGACCCTTAAAAGAGATGGTAATTTTGGAGTATTTATACACTCAAAAGACTACCACCTCCCAAGAGCACTAGAGCAAGTGAGGGGTCATTTTTACGTTTTTTCATCAAGTCCCTGTTAATATGGGAGAACACTGTGTCTATGCTTAAGGCACAACTCTCCTAAACACGAGAGTGAAATATACAACTTTAGAACACTTTCCCACCAGGAGACTCGAACCCTAGCCAGCACAGAAGCCTTCCAGCAACTGGCATAACAGGTACGCCTTAACCCACTGCACCACCTGCTCAGACCCTTAAAAGAGATGGTAATTTCGGAGTATTTATACACTCCAAAGACTACCACCTCCCAAGAGCACTAGAGCAAGTGAGGGGTCATTTTTACGTTTTTTCATCAAGTCCCTGTTAATATGGGAGAACACTGTGTCTATGCTTAAGGCACAACTCTCCTAAACACGAGAGTGAAGTATACAACTTTAGAACACTTTCCCACCAGGAGACTCGAACCCTAGCCAGCACAGAAGCCTTCCAGCAACTGGCATAACAGGTACGCCTTAACCCACTCCACCACCTGCTCAGACCCTTAAAAGAGATGGTAATTTCGGAGTATTTATACACTCCAAAGACTACCACCTCCCAAGAGCACTAGAGCAGGTGAGGGATCATTTTTACGTTTTTTCATCAAGTCCCTGTTAATATGGGAGAACACTGTGTCTATGCTTAAGACACAACTCTCCTAAACACGAGAGTGAAATATACAACTTTAGAACACTTTCCCACCAGGAGACTCGAACCCTAGCCAGCACAGAAGCCTTCCAGCAACTGGCATAACAGGTACGCCTTAACCCACTCCACCACCTGCTCAGACCCTTAAAAGAGATGGTAATTTCGGAGTATTTATACACTCCAAAGACTACCACCTCCCAAGAGCACTAGAGCAAGTGAGGGGTCATTTTTACGTTTTTTCATCAAGTCCCTGTTAATATGGGAGAACACTGTGTCTATGCTTAAGGCACAACTCTCCTAAACACGAGAGTGAAGTATACAACTTTAGAACACTTTCCCACCAGGAGACTCGAACCCTAGCCAGCACAGAAGCCTTCCAGCAACTGGCATAACAGGTACGCCTTAACCCACTCCACCACCTGCTCAGACCCTTAAAAGAGATGGTAATTTCGGAGTATTTATACACTCCACAGACTACCACCTCCCAAGAGCACTAGAGCAAGTGAGGGGTCATTTTTACGTTTTTTCATCAAGTCCCTGTTAATATGGGAGAACACTGTGTCTATGCTTAAGGCACAACTCTCCTAAACACGAGAGTGAAGTATACAACTTTAGAACACTTTCCCACCAGGAGACTCGAACCCTAGCCAGCACAGAAGCCTTCCAGCAACTGGCATAACAGGTACGCCTTAACCCACTCCACCACCTGCTCAGACCCTTAAAAGAGATGGTAATTTCGGAGTATTTATACACTCCAAAGACTACCACCTCCCAAGAGCACTAGAGCAAGTGAGGGGTCATTTTTACGTTTTTTCATCAAGTCCCTGTTAATATGGGAGAACACTGTGTCTATGCTTAAGGCACAACTCTCCTAAACACGAGAGTGAAATATACAACTTTAGAACACTTTCCCACCAGGAGACTCGAACCCTAGCCAGCACAGAAGCCTTCCAGCAACTGGCATAACAGGTACACCTTAACCCACTGCACCACCTGCTCAGACCCTTAAAAGAGATGGTAATTTCGGAGTATTTATACACTCCAAAGACTACCACCTCCCATGAGCACTAGAGCAAGTGAGGGGTCATTTTTATGTTTTTTCATCAAGTCCCTGTTAATATGGGAGAACACTGTGTCTATGCTTAAGTCACAACTCTCCTAAACACGAGAGTGAAGTATACAACTTTAGAACACTTTCCCACCAGGAGACTCGAACCCTAGGCAGCACAGAAGCCTTCCAGCAACTGGCATAACAGGTACGCCTTAACCCACTCCACAACCTGCTCAGACCCTTAAAAGAGATGGTAATTTCGGAGTATTTATACACTCCAAAGACTACAACCTCCCAAGAGCACTAGAGCAAGTGAGGGATCATTTTTACGTTTTTTCATCAAGTCCCTGTTAATATGGGAGAACACTGTGTCTATGCTTAAGACACAACTCTCCTAAACACGAGAGTGAAATATACAACTTTAGAACACTTTCCCACCAGGAGACTCGAACCCTAGCCAGCACAGAAGCCTTCCAGCAACTGGCATAACAGGTACGCCTTAACCCACTCCACCACCTGCTCAGACCCTTAAAAGAGATGGTAATTTTGGAGTATTTATACACTCAAAAGACTACCACCTCCCAAGAGCACTAGAGCAAGTGAGGGGTCATTTTTACGTTTTTTCATCAAGTCCCTGTTAATATGGGAGAACACTGTGTCTATGCTTAAGGCACAACTCTCCTAAACACGAGAGTGAAATATACAACTTTAGAACACTTTCCCACCAGGAGACTCGAACCCTAGCCAGCACAGAAGCCTTCCAGCAACTGGCATAACAGGTACGCCTTAACCCACTGCACCACCTGCTCAGACCCTTAAAAGAGATGGTAATTTCGGAGTATTTATACACTCCAAAGACTACCACCTCCCAAGAGCACTAGAGCAAGTGAGGGGTCATTTTTACGTTTTTTCATCAAGTCCCTGTTAATATGGGAGAACACTGTGTCTATGCTTAAGGCACAACTCTCCTAAACACGAGAGTGAAGTATACAACTTTAGAACACTTTCCCACCAGGAGACTCGAACCCTAGCCAGCACAGAAGCCTTCCAGCAACTGGCATAACAGGTACGCCTTAACCCACTCCACCACCTGCTCAGACCCTTAAAAGAGATGGTAATTTCGGAGTATTTATACACTCCAAAGACTACCACCTCCCAAGAGCACTAGAGCAGGTGAGGGATCATTTTTACGTTTTTTCATCAAGTCCCTGTTAATATGGGAGAACACTGTGTCTATGCTTAAGACACAACTCTCCTAAACACGAGAGTGAAATATACAACTTTAGAACACTTTCCCACCAGGAGACTCGAACCCTAGCCAGCACAGAAGCCTTCCAGCAACTGGCATAACAGGTACGCCTTAACCCACTCCACCACCTGCTCAGACCCTTAAAAGAGATGGTAATTTCGGAGTATTTATACACTCTAAAGACTACCACCTCCCAAGAGCACTAGAGCAAGTGAGGGGTCATTTTTACGTTTTTTCATCAAGTCCCTGTTAATATGGGAGAACACTGTGTCTATGCTTAAGGCACAACTCTCCTAAACACGAGAGTGAAGTATACAACTTTAGAACACTTTCCCACCAGGAGACTCGAACCCTAGCCAGCACAGAAGCCTTCCAGCAACTGGCATAACAGGTACGCCTTAACCCACTCCACCACCTGCTCAGACCCTTAAAAGAGATGGTAATTTCGGAGTATTTATACACTCCACAGACTACCACCTCCCAAGAGCACTAGAGCAAGTGAGGGGTCATTTTTACGTTTTTTCATCAAGTCCCTGTTAATATGGGAGAACACTGTGTCTATGCTTAAGGCACAACTCTCCTAAACACGAGAGTGAAGTATACAACTTTAGAACACTTTCCCACCAGGAGACTCGAACCCTAGCCAGCACAGAAGCCTTCCAGCAACTGGCATAACAGGTACGCCTTAACCCACTCCACCACCTGCTCAGACCCTTAAAAGAGATGGTAATTTCGGAGTATTTATACACTCCAAAGACTACCACCTCCCAAGAGCACTAGAGCAAGTGAGGGGTCATTTTTACGTTTTTTCATCAAGTCCCTGTTAATATGGGAGAACACTGTGTCTATGCTTAAGGCACAACTCTCCTAAACACGAGAGTGAAATATACAACTTTAGAACACTTTCCCACCAGGAGACTCGAACCCTAGCCAGCACAGAAGCCTTCCAGCAACTGGCATAACAGGTACACCTTAACCCACTCCACCACCTGCTCAGACCCTTAAAAGAGATGGTAATTTCGGAGTATTTATACACTCCAAAGACTACCACCTCCCATGAGCACTAGAGCAAGTGAGGGGTCATTTTTATGTTTTTTCATCAAGTCCCTGTTAATATGGGAGAACACTGTGTCTATGCTTAAGTCACAACTCTCCTAAACACGAGAGTGAAGTATACAACTTTAGAACACTTTCCCACCAGGAGACTCGAACCCTAGGCAGCACAGAAGCCTTCCAGCAACTGGCATAACAGGTACGCCTTAACCCACTCCACAACCTGCTCAGACCCTTAAAAGAGATGGTAATTTCGGAGTATTTATACACTCCAAAGACTACAACCTCCCAAGAGCACTAGAGCAAGTGAGGGATCATTTTTACGTTTTTTCATCAAGTCCCTGTTAATATGGGAGAACACTGTGTCTATGCTAAAGACACAACTCTCCTAAACACGAGAGTGAAATATACAACTTTAGAACACTTTCCCACCAGGAGACTCGAACCCTAGCCAGCACAGAAGCCTTCCAGCAACTGGCATAACAGGTACGCCTTAACCCACTCCACCACCTGCTCAGACCCTTAAAAGAGATGGTAATTTCGGAGTATTTATACACTCCAAAGACTACCACCTCCCAAGAGCACTAGAGGAAGTGAGGGGTCATTTTTACTTTTTTTCATCAAGTCCCTGTTAATATGGGAGAACACTGTGTCTATGCTTAAGGCACAACTCTCCTAAACACGAGAGTAAAGTATACAACTTTAGAACACTTTCCCACCAGGAGACTCGAACCCTAGCCAGCACAGAAGCCTTCCAGCAACTGGCATAACAGGTACGCCTTAACCCACTCAGACCCTTAAAAGAGATGGTAATTTTGGAGTATTTATACACTCCAAAGACTACCACCTCCCATGAGCACTAGAGCAAGTGAGGGGTCATTTTTATGTTTTTTCATCAAGTCCCTGTTAATATGGGAGAACACTGTGTCTATGCTTAAGTCACAACTCTCCTAAACACGAGAGTGAAGTATACAACTTTAGAACACTTTCCCACCAGGAGACTCGAACCCTAGCCAGCACAGAAGCCTTCTAGCAACTGGAATAACAGGTACGCCTTAACCCACTCCACCACCTGCTCAGACCCTTAAAAGAGATGGTAATTTCGGAGTATTTATACACTCCAAAGACTACCACCTCCCAAGAGCACTAGAGCAAGTGAGGGATCATTTTTACGTTTTTTCATCAAGTCCCTGTTAATATGGGAGAAAACTGTGTCTATGCTTAAGACACAACTCTCCTAAACACGAGAGTGAAATATACAACTTTAGAACACTTTCCCACCAGGAGACTCGAACCCTAGCCAGCACAGAAGCCTTCCAGCAACTGGCATAACAGGTACGCCTTAACCCACTCCACCACCTGCTCAGACCCTTAAAAGAGATGGTAATTTCGGAGTATTTATACACTCCAAAGACTACCACCTCCCAAGAGCACTAGAGCAAGTGAGGGGTCATTTTTACGTTTTTTCATCAAGTCCCTGTTAATATGGGAGAACACTGTGTCTATGCTTAAGGCTCAACTCTCCTAAACACGAGAGTGAAGTATACAACTTTAGAACACTTTCCCACCAGGAGACTCGAACCCTAGCCAGCACAGAAGCCTTCCAGCAACTGGCATAACAGGTATGCCTTAACCCACTCCACCACCTGCTCAGACCCTTAAAAGAGATGGTAATTTCGGAGTATTTATACACTCCAAAGACTACCACCTCCCAAGAGCACTAGAGCAAGTGAGGGATCATTTTTACGTTTTTTCATCAAGTCCCTGTTAATATGGGAGAACACTGTGTCTATGCTTAAGACACAACTCTCCTAAACACGAGAGTGAAATATACAACTTTAGAACACTTTCCCACCAGGAGACTCGAACCCTAGCCAGCACAGAAGCCTTCCAGCAACTGGCATAACAGGTACGCCTTAACCCACTCCACCACCTGCTCAGACCCTTAAAAGAGATGGTAATTTCGGAGTATTTATACACTCCAAAGACTACCACCTCCCAAGAGCACTAGAGCAAGTGAGGGGTCATTTTTACGTTTTTTCATCAAGTCCCTGTTAATATGGGAGAACACAGTGTCTATGCTTAAGGCACAACTCTCCTAAACACGAGAGTGAAGTATACAACTTTAGAACACTTTCCCACCAGGAGACTCGAACCCTAGCCAGCACAGAAGCCTTCCAGCAACTGGCATAACAGGTACGCCTTAACCCACTGCACCACCTGCTCAGACCCTTAAAAGAGATGGTAATTTCGGAGTATTTATACACTCCAAAGACTACCACCTCCCAAGAGCACTAGAGCAAGTGAGGGGTCATTTTTACGTTTTTTCATCAAGTCCCTGTTAATATGGGAGAACACTGTGTCTATGCTTAAGGCACAACTCTCCTAAACACTAGAGTGAAATATACAACTTTAGAACACTTTCCCACCAGGAGACTCGAACCCTAGCCAGCACAGAAGCCTTTTAGCAACTGGCATAACAGGTACGCCTTAACCCACTCCACCACCTGCTCAGACCCTTAAAAGAGATGGTAATTTCGGAGTATTTATACACTCCAAAGACTACCACCTCCCAAGAGCACTAGAGCAAGTGAGGGGTCATTTTTACGTTTTTTCATCAAGTCCCTGTTAATATGGGAGAACACTGTGTCTATGCTTAAGGCACAACTCTCCTAAACACGAGAGTGAAATATACAACTTTAGAACACTTTCCCACCAGGAGACTCGAACCCTAGCCAGCACAGAAGCCTTCCAGCAACTGGCATAACAGGTACGCCTTAACCCACTGCACCACCTGCTCAGACCCTTAAAAGAGATGGTAATTTCGGAGTATTTATACACTCCAAAGACTACCACCTCCCAAGAGCACTAGAGCAAGTGAGGGGTCATTTTTACGTTTTTTCATCAAGTCCCTGTTAATATGGGAGAACACTGTGTCTATGCTTAAGGCACAACTCTCCTAAACACGAGAGTGAAGTATACAACTTTAGAACACTTTCCCACCAGGAGACTCGAACCCTAGCCAGAACAGAAGCCTTCCAGCAACTGGCATAACAGGTACGCCTTAACCCACTCCAGCACCTGCTCAGACCCTTAAAAGAGATGGTAATTTCGGAGTATTTATACACTCCAAAGACTACCACTTCCCAAGAGCACTAGAGAAAGTGAGGGATCATTTTTACGTTTTTTCATCAAGTCCCTGTTAATATGGGAGAACACTGTGTCTATGCTTAAGACACAACTCTCCTAAACACGAGAGTGAAATATACAACTTAAGAACACTTTCCCACCAGGAGACTCGAACCCTAGCCAGCACAGAAGCCTTCCAGCAACTGGCATAACAGGTACGCCTTAACCCACTCCACCACCTGCTCAGACCCTTAAAAGAGATAGTAATTTCGGAGTATTTATACACTCCAAAGACTACCACCTCCCAAGAGCACTAGAGCAAGTGAGGGGTCATTTTTACGTTTTTTCATCAAGTCCCTGTTAATATGGGAGAACACTGTGTCTATGCTTAAGGCACAACTCTCCTAAACACGAGAGTGAAGTATACAACTTTAGAACACTTTCCCACCAGGAGACTCGAACCCTAGCCAGCACAGAAGCCTTCCAGCAACTGGCATAACAGGTACGCCTTAACCCACTCCACCACCTGCTCAGACCCTTAAAAGAGATGCTAATTTCGGAGTATTTATACACTCCAAAGACTACCACCTCCCAAGAGCACTAGAGCAAGTGAGGGGTCATTTTTACGTTTTTTCATCAAGTCCCTGTTAATATGGGAGAACACTGTGTCTATGCTTAAGACACAACTCTCCTAAACACGAGAGTGAAATATACAACTTTAGAACACTTTCCCACCAGGAGACTCGAACCCTAGCCAGCACAGAAGCCTTCCAGCAACTGGCATAACAGGTACGCCTTAACCCACTCCACCACTTGCTCAGACCCTTAAAAGAGATAGTAATTTCGGAGTATTTATACACTCCAAAGACTACCACCTCCCAAGAGCACTAGAGCAAGTGAGGGGTCATTTTTACGTTTTTTCATCAGGTCCCTGTTAATATGGGAGAACACTGTGTCTATGCTTAAGGCACAACTCTCCTAAACACGAGAGTGAAGTATACAACTTTAGAACACTTTCCCACCAGGAGACTCGAACCCTAGCCAGCACAGAAGCCTTCCAGCAACTGGCATAACAGGTACGCCTTAACCCACTCCACCACCTGCTCAGACCCTTAAAAGAGATGGTAATTTCGGAGTATTTATACACTCCAAAGACTACCACCTCCCAAGAGCACTAGAGCAAGTGAGGGGTCATTTTTACGTTTTTTCATCAAGTCCCTGTTAATATGTGAGAACACGTTGTCTATGCTTAAGGCACAACTCTCCTAAACACGAGAGTGAAATATACAACTTTAGAACACTTTCCCACCAGGAGACTCGAACCCTAGCCAGCACAGAAGCCTTCCAGCAACTGGCATAACAGGTACGCCTTAACCCACTGCACCACCTGCTCAGACCCTTAAAAGAGATGGTAATTTCGGAGTATTTATACACTCCAAAGACTACCACCTCCAAAGAGCACTAGAGCAAGTGAGGGGTCATTTTTACGTTTTTTCATCAAGTCCCTGTTAATATGTGAGAACACTGTGTCTATGCTTAAGGCACAACTCTCCTAAACACGAGAGTGAAATATACAACTTAAGAACACTTTCCCACCAGGAGACTCGAACCCTAGCCAGCACAGAAGCCTTCCAGCAACTGGCATAACAGGTACGCCTTAACCCACTCCACCACTTGCTCAGACCCTTAAAAGAGATAGTAATTTCGGAGTATTTATACACTCCAAAGACTACCACCTCCCAAGAGCACTAGAGCAAGTGAGGGGTCATTTTTACGTTTTTTCATCAGGTCCCTGTTAATATGGGAGAACACTGTGTCTATGCTTAAGGCACAACTCTACTAAACACGAGAGTGAAGTATACAACTTTAGAACACTTTCCCACCAGGAGACTCGAACCCTTGCCAGCACAGAAGCCTTCCAGCAACTGGCATAACAGGTACGCCTTAACCCACTCCACCACCTGCTCAGACCCTTAAAAGAGATGGTAATTTCGGAGTATTTATACACTCCAAAGACTTCCACCTCCCAAGAGCACTAGAGCAAGTGAGGGGTCATTTTTATGTTTTTTCATCAAGTCCCTGTTAATATGGGAGAACACTGTGTCTATGCTTAAGTCACAACTCTCCTAAACACGAGAGTGAAGTATACAACTTTAGAACACTTTCCCACCAGGAGACTCGAACCCTAGCCAGCACAGAAGCCTTCCAGCAACTGGCATAACAGGTACGCCTTAACCCACTCCACCACCTGCTCAGACCCTTTAAAGAGATGGTAATTTCGGAGTATTTATACACTCCAAAGACTACCACCTCCCAAGAGCACTAGAGCAAGTGAGGGGTCATTTTTACGTTTTTTCATCAAGTCCCTGTTAATATGTGAGAACACGTTGTCTATGCTTAAGGCACAACTCTCCTAAACACGAGAGTGAAATATACAACTTTAGAACACTTTCCCACCAGGAGACTCGAACCCTAGCCAGCACAGAAGCCTTCCAGCAACTGGCATAACAGGTACGCCTTAACCCACTGCACCACCTGCTCAGACCCTTAAAAGAGATGGTAATTTCGGAGTATTTATACACTCCAAAGACTACCACCTCCAAAGAGCACTAGAGCAAGTGAGGGGTCATTTTTACGTTTTTTCATCAAGTCCCTGTTAATATGTGAGAACACTGTGTCTATGGTTAAGGCACAACTCTCCTAAACACGAGAGTGAAATATACAACTTAAGAACACTTTCCCACCAGAAGACTCGAACCCTAGCCAGCACAGAAGCCTTCCAGCAACTGGCATAACAGGTACGCCTTAACCCACTCCACCACTTGCTCAGACCCTTAAAAGAGATAGTAATTTCGGAGTATTTATACACTCCAAAGACTACCACCTCCCAAGAGCACTAGAGCAAGTGAGGGGTCATTTTTACGTTTTTTCATCAGGTCCCTGTTAATATGGGAGAACACTGTGTCTATGCTTAAGGCACAACTCTCCTAAACACGAGAGTGAAGTATACAACTTTAGAACACTTTCCCACCAGGAGACTCGAACCCTAGCCAGCACAGAAGCCTTCCAGCAACTGGCATAACAGGTACGCCTTAACCCACTCCACCACCTGCTCAGACCCTTAAAAGAGATGGTAATTTCGGAGTATTTATACACTCCAAAGACTACCACCTCCCAAGAGCACTAGAGCAAGTGAGGGGTCATTTTTACGTTTTTTCATCAAGTCCCTGTTAATATGTGAGAACACGTTGTCTATGCTTAAGGCACAACTCTCCTAAACACGAGAGTGAAATATACAACTTTAGAACACTTTCCCACCAGGAGACTCGAACCCTAGCCAGCACAGAAGCCTTCCAGCAACTGGCATAACAGGTACGCCTTAACCCACTGCACCACCTGCTCAGACCCTTAAAAGAGATGGTAATTTCGGAGTATTTATACACTCCAAAGACTACCACCTCCAAAGAGCACTAGAGCAAGTGAGGGGTCATTTTTACGTTTTTTCATCAAGTCCCTGTTAATATGTGAGAACACTGTGTCTATGCTTAAAGCACAACTCTCCTAAACACGAGAGTGAAATATACAACTTAAGAACACTTTCCCACCAGGAGACTCGAACCCTAGCCAGCACAGAAGCCTTCCAGCAACTGGCATAACAGGTACGCCTTAACCCACTCCACCACTTGCTCAGACCCTTAAAAGAGATAGTAATTTCGGAGTATTTATACACTCCAAAGACTACCACCTCCCAAGAGCACTAGAGCAAGTGAGGGGTCATTTTTACGTTTTTTCATCAGGTCCCTGTTAATATGGGAGAACACTGTGTCTATGCTTAAGGCACAACTCTCCTAAACACGAGAGTGAAGTATACAACTTTAGAACACTTTCCCACCAGGAGACTCGAACCCTTGCCAGCACAGAAGCCTTCCAGCAACTGGCATAACAGGTACGCCTTAACCCACTCCACCACCTGCTCAGACCCTTAAAAGAGATGGTAATTTCGGAGTATTTATACACTCCAAAGACTTCCACCTCCCAAGAGCACTAGAGCAAGTGAGGGGTCATTTTTATGTTTTTTCATCAAGTCCCTGTTAATATGGGAGAACACTGTGTCTATGCTTAAGTCACAACTCTCCTAAACACGAGAGTGAAGTATACAACTTTAGAACACTTTCCCACCAGGAGACTCGAACCCTAGCCAGCACAGAAGCCTTCCAGCAACTGGCATAACAGGTACGCCTTAACCCACTCCACCACCTGCTCAGACCCTTTAAAGAGATGGTAATTTCGGAGTATTTATACACTCCAAAGACTACCACCTCCCAAGAGCACTAGAGCAAGTGAGGGGTCATTTTTACGTTTTTTCATCAAGTCCCTGTTAATATGGGAGAACACTGTGTCTATGCTTAAGGCACAACTCTCCTAAACACGAGAGTGAAATATACAACTTTAGAACACTTTCCCACCAGGAGACTCGAACCCTAGCCAGCACAGAAGCCTTCCAGCAACTGGCATAACAGGTACGCCTTAACCCACTGCACCACCTGCTCAGACCCTTAAAAGAGATGGTAATTTCGGAGTATTTATACACTCCAAAGACTACCACCTTTCAAGAGCACTAGAGCAAGTGAGGGGTCATTTTTACGTTTTTTCATCAAGTCCCTGTTAATATGGGAGAACACTGTGTCTATGCTTAAGGCACAACTCTCCTAAACACGAGAGTGAAGTATACAACTTTAGAACACTTTCCCACCAGGAGACTCGAACCCTAGCCAGCACAGAAGCCTTCCAGCAACTGGCATAACAGGTACGCCTTAACCCACTCCACCACCTGCTCAGACCCTTAAAAGAGATGGTAATTTCGGAGTATTTATACACTCCAAAGACTACCACCTCCCAAGAGCACTAGAGCATGTGAGGGGTCATTTTTACGTTTTTTCATCAAGTCCCTGTTAATATGGGAGAACACTGTGTCTATGCTTAAGGCACAACTCTCCTAAACACGAGAGTGAAATATACAACTTTAGAACACTTTCCCACCAGGAGACTCGAACCCTAGCCAGCACAGAAGCCTTCCAGCAACTGGCATAACAGGTACGCCTTAACCCACTCCACCACCTGCTCAGACCCTTAAAAGAGATGGTAATTTCGGAGTATTTATACACTCCAAAGACTTCCACCTCCCAAGAGCACTAGAGCAAGTGAGGGGTCATTTTTATGTTTTTTCATCAAGTCCCTGTTAATATGGGAGAACACTGTGTCTATTCTTAAGTCACAACTCTCCTAAACACGAGAGTGAAGTATACAACTTTAGAACACTTTCCCACCAGGAGACTCGAACCCTAGCCAGCACAGAAGCCTTCCAGCAACTGGCATAACAGGTACGCCTTAACCCACTCCACCACCTGCTCAGACCCTTAAAGAGATGGTAATTTCGGAGTATTTATACACTCCAAAGACTACCACCTCCCAAGAGCACTAGAGCAAGTGAGGGGTCATTTTTACGTTTTTTCATCAAGTCCCTGTTAATATGGGAGAACACTGTGTCTATGCTTAAGGCACAACTCTCCTAAACACGAGAGTGAAATATACAACTTTAGAACACTTTCCCACCAGGAGACTCGAACCCTAGCCAGCACAGAAGCCTTTCAGCAACTGGCATAACAGGTACGCCTTAACCCACTCCACCACCTGCTCAGACCCTTAAAAGAGATGGTAATTTCGGAGTATTTATACACTCCAAAGACTACCACCTCCCAAGAGCACTAGAGCAAGTGAGGGGTCATTTTTACGTTTTTTCATCAAGTCCCTGTTAATATGGGAGAACACTGTGTCTATGCTTAAGGCACAACTCTCCTAAACACGAGAGTGAAATATACAACTTTAGAACACTTTCCCACCAGGAGACTCGAACCCTAGCCAGCACAGAAGCCTTCCAGCAACTGGCATAACAGGTACGCCTTAACCCACTCCACCACCTGCTCAGACCCTTAAAAGAGATGGTAATTTCGGAGTATTTATACACTCCAAAGACTACCACCTCCCAAGAGCACTAGAGCAAGTGAGGGGTCATTTTTACGTTTTTTCATCAAGTCCCTGTTAATATGGGAGAACACTGTGTCTATGCTTAAGGCACAACTCTCCTAAACACGAGAGTGAAGTATACAACTTTAGAACACTTTCCCACCAGGAGACTCGAACCCTAGCCAGCACAGAAGCCTTCCAGCAACTGGCATAACAGGTACGCCTTAACCCACTCCACCACCTGCTCAGACCCTTAAAAGAGATGGTAATTTCGGAGTATTTATACACTCCAAAGACTACCACCTTCCCAAGAGCACTAGAGCAAGTGAGGGATCATTTTTTACTGTTTTTTCATCAAGTCCCTGTTAATATGGGAGAACACTGTGTCTATGCTTAAGGACACAACTCTCCTAAACACGAGAGTGAAATATACAACTTTAGAACACTTTCCCACCAGGAGACTCGAACCCTAGCCAGCACAGAAGCCTTCCAGCAACTGGCATAACAGGTACGCCTTAACCCACTCCACCACCTGCTCAGACCCTTAAAAGAGATGGTAATTTCGGAGTATTTATACACTCCAAAGACTACCACCTCCCAAGAGCACTAGAGCAAGTGAGGGGTCATTTTTACGTTTTTTCATCAAGTCCCTGTTAATATGGGAGAACACTGTGTCTATGCTTAAGGCACAACTCTCCTAAACACGAGAGTGAAGTATACAACTTTAGAACACTTTCCCACCAGGAGACTCGAACCCTAGCCAGCACAGAAGCCTTCCAGCAACTGGCATAACAGGTACGCCTTAACCCACTCCACCACCTGCTCAGACCCTTAAAAGAGATGGTAATTTCGGAGTATTTATACACTCCAAAGACTACCACCTCCCAAGAGCACTAGAGCAAGTGAGGGGTCATTTTTACGTTTTTTCATCAAGTCCCTGTTAATATGGGAGAACACTGTGTCTATGCTTAAGGCACAACTCTCCTAAACACGAGAGTGAAGTATACAACTTTAGAACACTTTCCCACCAGGAGACTCGAACCCTAGCCAGCACAGAAGCCTTCCAGCAACTGGCATAACAGGTACGCCTTAACCCACTCCACCACCTGCTCAGACCCTTAAAAGAGATGGTAATTTCGGAGTATTTATACACTCCAAAGACTACCACCTCCCAAGAGCACTAGAGCAAGTGAGGGGTCATTTTTACGTTTTTTCATCAAGTCCCTGTTAATATGGGAGAACACTGTGTCTATGCTTAAGGCACAACTCTCCTAAACACGAGAGTGAAAGTATACAACTTTAGAACACTTTCCCACCAGGAGACTCGAACCCTAGCCAGCACAGAAGCCTTCCAGCAACTGGCATAACAGGTACGCCTTAACCCACTCCACCACCTGCTCAGACCCTTAAAAGAGATGGTAATTTCGGAGTATTTATACACTCCAAAGACTACCACCTCCCAAGAGCACTAGAGCAAGTGAGGGGTCATTTTTACGTTTTTTCATCAAGTCCCTGTTAATATGGGAGAACACTGTGTCTATGCTTAAGGCACAACTCTCCTAAACACGAGAGTGAAATATACAACTTTAGAACACTTTCCCACCAGGAGACTCGAACCCTAGCCAGCACAGAAGCCTTCCAGCAACTGGCATAACAGGTACGCCTTAACCCACTCCACCACCTGCTCAGACCCTTAAAAGAGATGGTAATTTCGGAGTATTTATACACTCCAAAGACTACCACCTCCCAAGAGCACTAGAGCAAGTGAGGGGTCATTTTTACGTTTTTTCATCAAGTCCCTGTTAATATGGGAGAACACTGTGTCTATGCTTAAGGCACAACTCTCCTAAACACGAGAGTGAAGTATACAACTTTAGAACACTTTCCCACCAGGAGACTCGAACCCTAGCCAGCACAGAAGCCTTCCAGCAACTGGCATAACAGGTACGCCTTAACCCACTCCACCACCTGCTCAGACCCTTAAAAGAGATGGTAATTTCGGAGTATTTATACACTCCAAAGACTACCACCTCCCAAGAGCACTAGAGCAAGTGAGGGGTCATTTTTACGTTTTTTCATCAAGTCCCTGTTAATATGGGAGAACACTGTGTCTATGCTTAAGGCACAACTCTCCTAAACACGAGAGTGAAATATACAACTTTAGAACACTTTCCCACCAGGAGACTCGAACCCTAGCCAGCACAGAAGCCTTCCAGCAACTGGCATAACAGGTACGCCTTAACCCACTCCACCACCTGCTCAGACCCTTAAAAGAGATGGTAATTTCGGAGTATTTATACACTCCAAAGACTACCACCTCCCAAGAGCACTAGAGCAAGTGAGGGGTCATTTTTACGTTTTTTCATCAAGTCCCTGTTAATATGGGAGAACACTGTGTCTATGCTTAAGGCACAACTCTCCTAAACACGAGAGTGAAATATACAACTTTAGAACACTTTCCCACCAGGAGACTCGAACCCTAGCCAGCACAGAAGCCTTCCAGCAACTGGCATAACAGGTACGCCTTAACCCACTCCACCACCTGCTCAGACCCTTAAAAGAGATAGGTAATTTCGGAGTATTTATACACTCCAAAGACTACCACCTCCCAAGAGCACTAGAGCAAGTGAGGGGTCATTTTTACGTTTTTTCATCAGGTCCCTGTTAATATGGGAGAACACTGTGTCTATGCTTAAGGCACAACTCTCCTAAACACGAGAGTGAAGTATACAACTTTAGAACACTTTCCCACCAGGAGACTCGAACCCTAGCCAGCACAGAAGCCTTCCAGCAACTGGCATAACAGGTACGCCTTAACCCACTCCACCACCTGCTCAGACCCTTAAAAGAGATGGTAATTTCGGAGTATTTATACACTCCAAAGACTACCACCTCCCAAGAGCACTAGAGCAAGTGAGGGGTCATTTTTACGTTTTTTCATCAGGTCCCTGTTAATATGGGAGAACACTGTGTCTATGCTTAAGGCACAACTCTCCTAAACACGAGAGTGAAGTATACAACTTTAGAACACTTTCCCACCAGGAGACTCGAACCCTAGCCAGCACAGAAGCCTTCCAGCAACTGGCATAACAGGTACGCCTTAACCCACTCCACCACCTGCTCAGACCCTTAAAAGAGATGGTAATTTCGGAGTATTTATACACTCCAAAGACTACCACCTCCCAAGAGCACTAGAGCAAGTGAGGGGTCATTTTTACGTTTTTTCATCAAGTCCCTGTTAATATGGGAGAACACTGTGTCTATGCTTAAGGCACAACTCTCCTAAACACGAGAGTGAAATATACAACTTTAGAACACTTTCCCACCAGGAGACTCGAACCCTAGCCAGCACAGAAGCCTTCCAGCAACTGGCATAACAGGTACGCCTTAACCCACTCCACCACCTGCTCAGACCCTTAAAAGAGATGGTAATTTCGGAGTATTTATACACTCCAAAGACTTCCACCTCCCAAGAGCACTAGAGCAAGTGAGGGGTCATTTTTATGTTTTTTAATCAAGTCCCTGTTAATATGGGAGAACACTGTGTCTATGCTTAAGTCACAACTCTCCTAAACACGAGAGTGAAGTATACAACTTTAGAACACTTTCCCACCAGGAGACTCGAACCCTAGCCAGCACAGAAGCCTTCCAGCAACTGGCATAACAGGTACGCCTTAACCCACTCCACCACCTGCTCAGACCCTTAAAAGAGATGGTAATTTCGGAGTATTTATACACTCCAAAGACTTCCACCTCCCAAGAGCACTAGAGCAAGTGAGGGGTCATTTTTATGTTTTTTCATCAAGTCCCTGTTAATATGGGAGAACACTGTGTCTATGCTTAAGTCACAACTCTCCTAAACACGAGAGTGAAGTATACAACTTTAGAACACTTTCCCACCAGGAGACTCGAACCCTAGGCAGCACAGAAGCCTTCCAGCAACTGGCATAACAGGTACGCCTTAACCCACTCCACCACCTGCTCAGACCCTTTAAAGAGATGGTAATTTCGGAGTATTTATACACTCCAAAGACTACCACCTCCCAAGAGCACTAGAGCAAGTGAGGGGTCATTTTTACGTTTTTTCATCAAGTCCCTGTTAATATGGGAGAACACTGTGTCTATGCTTAAGGCACAACTCTCCTAAACACGAGAGTGAAATATACAACTTTAGAACACTTTCCCACCAGGAGACTCGAACCCTAGCCAGCATAGAAGCCTTTTAGCAACTGGCATAACAGGTACGCCTTAACCCACTCCACTACCTGCTCAGACCCTTAAAAGAGATGGTAATTTCGGAGTATTTATACACTCCAAAGACTACCACCTCCCAAGAGCACTAGAGCAAGTGAGGGGTCATTTTTACGTTTTTTCATCAAGTCCCTGTTAATATGGGAGAACACTGTGTCTATGCTTAAGGCACAACTCTCCTAAACACGAGAGTGAAATATACAACTTTAGAACACTTTCCCACCAGGAGACTCGAACCCTAGGCAGCACAGAAGCCTTCCAGCAACTGGCATAACAGGTACGCCTTAACCCACTGCACCACCTGCTCAGACCCTTAAAAGAGAGGGGAATTTCGGAGTATTTATACACTCCAAAGACTACCACCTCCCAAGAGCACTAGAGCAAGTGAGGGGTCATTTTTACGTTTTTTCATCAAGTCCCTGTAATATGGGAGAACACTGTGTCTATGCTTAAGGCACAACTCTCCTAAACACGAGAGTGAAGTATACAACTTTAGAACACTTTCCCACCAGGAGACTCGAACCCTAGCCAGCACAGAAGCCTTCCAGCAACTGGCATAACAGGTACGCCTTAACCCACTCCACCACCTGCTCAGACCCTTAAAAGAGATGGTAATTTCGGAGTATTTATACACTCCAAAGACTACCACTTCCCAAGAGCACTAGAGCAAGTGAGGGATCATTTTTACGTTTTTTCATCAAGTCCCTGTTAATATGGGAGAACACTGTGTCTATGCTTAAGACACAACTCTCCTAAACACGAGAGTGAAATATACAACTTTAGAACACTTTCCCACCAGGAGACTCGAACCCTAGCCAGCACAGAAGCCTTCCAGCAACTGGCATAACAGGTACGCCTTAACCCACTCCACCACCTGCTCAGACCCTTAAAAGAGATGGTAATTTCGGAGTATTTATACACTCCAAAGACTACCACCTCCCAAGAGCACTAGAGCAAGTGAGGGGTCATTTTTACGTTTTTTCATCAAGTCCCTGTTAACACTTTCGCGCTATCTGGACGCGCCGGCGCGTTCGGTTTCGTCTAACGTAAACGCATAGTGGACATAAAGTTATGTCAACTTTTAAAATATTTGTATAAAATTCAATTTTTATCCGATTTACTTTGGGTTTGTTTCAAACTGCGCGCTATGAGGCTCTCTTTCTCACCACTAGGCTGCATGGTACAATAAGTTCATGAAAGGTGTGGATAACGTCGATCAAATGGTATTTTGTCCCAAACGGGTTGCAGGTGGGTGACTTTAGCCGTTTATACTGGTAATTCTTCCCCCATATCATGTATTATATGCATATGTCTGTTTAGGGAATTTTATTCCGATCAATATACAACCAAAAATAACTGTGTGCAACAAGTATAATCTTGACAAACATAACAAAAGTAAAAATATTTCGTGTGTGTTTGACGCTCACTGATATGTTCCAGCGTTGTTTTATATTTGTCGCTATTCTAACTTACGCTTTGTTGATATTTTTTACCTATGGGCACATAGAACATTCTATTGCGAATACATTGACATGAAAATGAATGACGTACATAGAAAATTAATGTCATGAGAGTGAAATAAGTATAAACTTTCAAAGCGCTGTGCGTCGTCCCGTCACCGATACCGGGTAACAATTTCACCACTTCCCACACTCTTGCGGGCGGGCTGCAT
Source organism: Procambarus clarkii (assembly GCF_040958095.1). Lineage (NCBI taxonomy): Eukaryota > Metazoa > Arthropoda > Malacostraca > Decapoda > Cambaridae > Procambarus > Procambarus clarkii. The sequence continues at coordinate 443,778 of NW_027189149.1, read as the reverse complement.
CAATATTCAACGCTTATATTCATATCACCGTGTTGGGAATTTCATTGCGAGTCCATTGATACCAAAATTAACGCTGTAGAACAAGTGTGGAGGTGATTATAATCCCAAGAGTAAAAACATTTTGTTGCTGATGGGCGCTCACGGCGAGTCATCTACGTAGTTATTTATTTGGTGCTGGTATCCCTATATGTTTCGTGACTTATTTTACTAATGTTCTTCTAGAGAATTTTATTGCAAACACGTTGGTGCCAAAATGAAATACGTAGCATGAGAACTAAGGTCAGGAGAGTAAAAAGAGTATACACATTTTTGTTTTTACGCTTAAGCGATAAAAACGCAGCGCGCACATTCGGTTGGCTGAGTGACCTTTGCGGAGAGCGCGAAAGTGTTAATATGGGAGAACACTGTGTCTATGCTTAAGGCACAACTCTCCTAAACACGAGAGTGAAGTATAACTCTTTAGAACACTTTCCCACCAGGAGACTCGAACCCTAGCCAGCACAGAAGCCTTCCAGCAACTGGCATAACAGGTACGCCTTAACCCACTCCACCACCTGCTCAGACCCTTAAAAGAGATGGTAATTTCGGAGTATTTATACACTCCAAAGACTACCACCTCCCAAGAGCACTAGAGCAAGTGAGGGGTCATTTTTACGTTTTTTCATCAAGTCCCTGTTAATATGGGAGAACACTGTGTCTATGCTTAAGGCACAACTCTCCTAAACACGAGAGTGAAATATACAACTTTAGAACACTTTCCCACCAGGAGACTCGAACCCTAGCCAGCACAGAAGCCTTCCAGCAACTGGCATAACAGGTACGCCTTAACCCACTCCACCACCTGCTCAGACCATTAAAAGAGATGGTAATTTCGGAGTATTTATACACTCCAAAGACTTCCACCTCCCAAGAGCACTAGAGCAAGTGAGGGGTCATTTTTATGTTTTTTCATCAAGTCCCTGTTAATATGAGAGAACACTGTGTCTATGCTTAAGTCACAACTCTCCTAAACACGAGAGTGAAGTATACAACTTTAGAACACTTTCCCACCAGGAGACTCGAACCCTAGCCAGCACAGAAGCCTTCCAGCAACTGGCATAACAGGTACGCCTTAACCCACTCCACCACCTGCTCAGACCCTTTAAAGAGATGGTAATTTCGGAGTATTTATACACTCCAAAGACTACCACCTCCCAAGAGCACTAGAGCAAGTGAGGGGTCATTTTTACGTTTTTTCATCAAGTCCCTGTTAATATGGGAGAACACTGTGTCTATGCTTAAGGCACAACTCTCCTAAACACGAGAGTGAAATATACAACTTTAGAACACTTTCCCACCAGGAGACTCGAACCCTTGGCAGCACAGAAGCCTTCCAGCAACTGGCATAACAGGTACGCCTTAACCCACTGCACCACCTGCTCAGACCCTTAAAAGAGAGGGGAATTTCGGAGTATTTATACACTCCAAAGACTACCACCTCCCAAGAGCACTAGAGCAAGTGAGGGGTCATTTTTACGTTTTTTCATCAAGTCCCTGTAATATGGGAGAACACTGTGTCTATGCTTAAGGCACAACTCTCCTAAACACGAGAGTGAAGTATACAACTTTAGAACACTTTCCCACCAGGAGACTCGAACCCTAGCCAGCACAGAAGCCTTCCAGCAACTGGCATAACAGGTACGCCTTAACCCACTCCACCACCTGCTCAGACCCTTAAAAGAGATGGTAATTTCGGAGTATTTATACACTCCAAAGACTACCACTTCCCAAGAGCACTAGAGCAAGTGAGGGATCATTTTTACGTTTTTTCATCAAGTCCCTGTTAATATGGGAGAACACTGTGTCTATGCTTAAGACACAACTCTCCTAAACACGAGAGTGAAATATACAACTTTAGAACACTTTCCCACCAGGAGACTCGAACCCTAGCCAGCACAGAAGCCTTCCAGCAACTGGCATAACAGGTACGCCTTAACCCACTCCACCACCTGCTCAGACCCTTAAAAGAGATGGTAATTTCGGAGTATTTATACACTCCAAAGACTACCACCTCCCAAGAGCACTAGAGCAAGTGAGGGGTCATTTTTACGTTTTTTCATCAAGTCCCTGTTAATATGGGAGAACACTGTGTCTATGCTTAAGGCACAACTCTCCTAAACACGAGAGTGAAGTATAACTCTTTAGAACACTTTCCCACCAGGAGACTCGAACCCTAGCCAGCACAGAAGCCTTCCAGCAACTGGCATAACAGGTACGCCTTAACCCACTCCACCACCTGCTCAGACCCTTAAAAGAGATGGTAATTTCGGAGTATTTATACACTCCAAAGACTACCACCTCCCAAGAGCACTAGAGCAAGTGAGGGGTCATTTTTACGTTTTTTCATCAAGTCCCTGTTAATATGGGAGAACACTGTGTCTATGCTTAAGGCACAACTCTCCTAAACACGAGAGTGAAATATACAACTTTAGAACACTTTCCCACCAGGAGACTCGAACCCTAGCCAGCACAGAAGCCTTCCAGCAACTGGCATAACAGGTACGCCTTAACCCACTCCACCACCTGCTCAGACCATTAAAAGAGATGGTAATTTCGGAGTATTTATACACTCCAAAGACTTCCACCTCCCAAGAGCACTAGAGCAAGTGAGGGGTCATTTTTATGTTTTTTCATCAAGTCCCTGTTAATATGAGAGAACACTGTGTCTATGCTTAAGTCACAACTCTCCTAAACACGAGAGTGAAGTATACAACTTTAGAACACTTTCCCACCAGGAGACTCGAACCCTAGCCAGCACAGAAGCCTTCCAGCAACTGGCATAACAGGTACGCCTTAACCCACTCCACCACCTGCTCAGACCCTTTAAAGAGATGGTAATTTCGGAGTATTTATACACTCCAAAGACTACCACCTCCCAAGAGCACTAGAGCAAGTGAGGGGTCATTTTTACGTTTTTTCATCAAGTCCCTGTTAATATGGGAGAACACTGTGTCTATGCTTAAGGCACAACTCTCCTAAACACGAGAGTGAAGTATACAACTTTAGAACACTTTCCCACCAGGAGACTCGAACCCTAGCCAGCACAGAAGCCTTCCAGCAACTGGCATAACAGGTACGCCTTAACCCACTCCACCACCTGCTCAGACCCTTAAAAGAGATGGTAATTTCGGAGTATTTATACACTCCAAAGACTACCACTTCCCAAGAGCACTAGAGCAAGTGAAGGATCATTTTTACGTTTTTTCATCAAGTCCCTGTTAATATGGGAGAACACTGTGTCTATGCTTAAGACACAACTCTCCTAAACACGAGAGTGAAATATACAACTTTAGAACACTTTCCCACCAGGAGACTCGAACCCTAGCCAGCACAGAAGCCTTCCAGCAACTGGCATAACAGGTACGCCTTAACCCACTCCACCACCTGCTCAGACCCTTAAAAGAGATGGTAATTTCGGAGTATTTATACACTCCAAAGACTTCCACCTCCCAAGAGCACTAGAGCAAGTGAGGGGTCATTTTTATGTTTTTTAATCAAGTCCCTGTTAATATGGGAGAACACTGTGTCTATGCTTAAGTCACAACTCTCCTAAACACGAGAGTGAAGTATACAACTTTAGAACACTTTCCCACCAGGAGACTCGAACCCTAGCCAGCACAGAAGCCTTCCAGCAACTGGCATAACAGGTACGCCTTAACCCACTCCACCACCTGCTCAGACCCTTAAAAGAGATGGTAATTTCGGAGTATTTATACACTCCAAAGACTTCCACCTCCCAAGAGCACTAGAGCAAGTGAGGGGTCATTTTTATGTTTTTTCATCAAGTCCCTGTTAATATGGGAGAACACTGTGTCTATGCTTAAGTCACAACTCTCCTAAACACGAGAGTGAAGTATACAACTTTAGAACACTTTCCCACCAGGAGACTTGAACCCTAGGCAGCACAGAAGCCTTCCAGCAACTGGCATAACAGGTACGCCTTAACCCACTCCACCACCTGCTCAGACCCTTTAAAGAGATGGTAATTTCGGAGTATTTATACACTCCAAAGACTACCACCTCCCAAGAGCACTAGAGCAAGTGAGGGGTCATTTTTACGTTTTTTCATCAAGTCCCTGTTAATATGGGAGAACACTGTGTCTATGCTTAAGGCACAACTCTCCTAAACACGAGAGTGAAATATACAACTTTAGAACACTTTCCCACCAGGAGACTCGAACCCTAGCCAGCATAGAAGCCTTTTAGCAACTGGCATAACAGGTACGCCTTAACCCACTCCACTACCTGCTCAGACCCTTAAAAGAGATGGTAATTTCGGAGTATTTATACACTCCAAAGACTACCACCTCCCAAGAGCACTAGAGCAAGTGAGGGGTCATTTTTACGTTTTTTCATCAAGTCCCTGTTAATATGGGAGAACACTGTGTCTATGCTTAAGTCACAACTCTCCTAAACACGAGAGTGAAGTATACAACTTTAGAACACTTTCCCACCAGGAGACTTGAACCCTAGGCAGCACAGAAGCCTTCCAGCAACTGGCATAACAGGTACGCCTTAACCCACTCCACCACCTGCTCAGACCCTTTAAAGAGATGGTAATTTCGGAGTATTTATACACTCCAAAGACTACCACCTCCCAAGAGCACTAGAGCAAGTGAGGGGTCATTTTTACGTTTTTTCATCAAGTCCCTGTTAATATGGGAGAACACTGTGTCTATGCTTAAGGCACAACTCTCCTAAACACGAGAGTGAAGTATACAACTTTAGAACACTTTCCCACCAGGAGACTCGAACCCTAGCCAGCACAGAAGCCTTCCAGCAACTGGCATAACAGGTACGCCTTAACCCACTCCACCACCTGCTCAGACCCTTAAAAGAGATGGTAATTTCGGAGTATTTATACACTCCAAAGACTACCACTTCCCAAGAGCACTAGAGCAAGTGAAGGATCATTTTTACGTTTTTTCATCAAGTCCCTGTTAATATGGGAGAACACTGTGTCTATGCTTAAGACACAACTCTCCTAAACACGAGAGTGAAATATACAACTTTAGAACACTTTCCCACCAGGAGACTCGAACCCTAGCCAGCACAGAAGCCTTCCAGCAACTGGCATAACAGGTACGCCTTAACCCACTCCACCACCTGCTCAGACCCTTAAAAGAGATGGTAATTTCGGAGTATTTATACACTCCAAAGACTTCCACCTCCCAAGAGCACTAGAGCAAGTGAGGGGTCATTTTTATGTTTTTTAATCAAGTCCCTGTTAATATGGGAGAACACTGTGTCTATGCTTAAGTCACAACTCTCCTAAACACGAGAGTGAAGTATACAACTTTAGAACACTTTCCCACCAGGAGACTCGAACCCTAGCCAGCACAGAAGCCTTCCAGCAACTGGCATAACAGGTACGCCTTAACCCACTCCACCACCTGCTCAGACCCTTAAAAGAGATGGTAATTTCGGAGTATTTATACACTCCAAAGACTTCCACCTCCCAAGAGCACTAGAGCAAGTGAGGGGTCATTTTTATGTTTTTTCATCAAGTCCCTGTTAATATGGGAGAACACTGTGTCTATGCTTAAGTCACAACTCTCCTAAACACGAGAGTGAAGTATACAACTTTAGAACACTTTCCCACCAGGAGACTTGAACCCTAGGCAGCACAGAAGCCTTCCAGCAACTGGCATAACAGGTACGCCTTAACCCACTCCACCACCTGCTCAGACCCTTTAAAGAGATGGTAATTTCGGAGTATTTATACACTCCAAAGACTACCACCTCCCAAGAGCACTAGAGCAAGTGAGGGGTCATTTTTACGTTTTTTCATCAAGTCCCTGTTAATATGGGAGAACACTGTGTCTATGCTTAAGGCACAACTCTCCTAAACACGAGAGTGAAATATACAACTTTAGAACACTTTCCCACCAGGAGACTCGAACCCTAGCCAGCATAGAAGCCTTTTAGCAACTGGCATAACAGGTACGCCTTAACCCACTCCACTACCTGCTCAGACCCTTAAAAGAGATGGTAATTTCGGAGTATTTATACACTCCAAAGACTACCACCTCCCAAGAGCACTAGAGCAAGTGAGGGGTCATTTTTACGTTTTTTCATCAAGTCCCTGTTAATATGGGAGAACACTGTGTCTATGCTTAAGGCACAACTCTCCTAAACACGAGAGTGAAATATACAACTTTAGAACACTTTCCCACCAGGAGACTCGAACCCTAGGCAGCACAGAAGCCTTCCAGCAACTGGCATAACAGGTACGCCTTAACCCACTGCACCACCTGCTCAGACCCTTAAAAGAGAGGGGAATTTCGGAGTATTTATACACTCCAAAGACTACCACCTCCCAAGAGCACTAGAGCAAGTGAGGGGTCATTTTTACGTTTTTTCATCAAGTCCCTGTAATATGGGAGAACACTGTGTCTATGCTTAAGGCACAACTCTCCTAAACACGAGAGTGAAGTATACAACTTTAGAACACTTTCCCACCAGGAGACTCGAACCCTAGCCAGCACAGAAGCCTTCCAGCAACTGGCATAACAGGTACGCCTTAACCCACTCCACCACCTGCTCAGACCCTTAAAAGAGATGGTAATTTCGGAGTATTTATACACTCCAAAGACTACCACTTCCCAAGAGCACTAGAGCAAGTGAGGGATCATTTTTACGTTTTTTCATCAAGTCCCTGTTAATATGGGAGAACACTGTGTCTATGCTTAAGACACAACTCTCCTAAACACGAGAGTGAAATATACAACTTTAGAACACTTTCCCACCAGGAGACTCGAACCCTAGCCAGCACAGAAGCCTTCCAGCAACTGGCATAACAGGTACGCCTTAACCCACTCCACCACCTGCTCAGACCCTTAAAAGAGATGGTAATTTCGGAGTATTTATACACTCCAAAGACTACCACCTCCCAAGAGCACTAGAGCAAGTGAGGGGTCATTTTTACGTTTTTTCATCAAGTCCCTGTTAATATGGGAGAACACTGTGTCTATGCTTAAGGCACAACTCTCCTAAACACGAGAGTGAAGTATAACTCTTTAGAACACTTTCCCACCAGGAGACTCGAACCCTAGCCAGCACAGAAGCCTTCCAGCAACTGGCATAACAGGTACGCCTTAACCCACTCCACCACCTGCTCAGACCCTTAAAAGAGATGGTAATTTCGGAGTATTTATACACTCCAAAGAATACCACCTCCCAAGAGCACTAGAGCAAGTGAGGGGTCATTTTTACGTTTTTTCATCAAGTCCCTGTTAATATGGGAGAACACTGTGTCTATGCTTAAGACACAACTCTCCTAAACACGAGAGTGAAATATACAACTTTAGAACACTTTCCCACCAGGAGACTCGAACCCTAGCCAGCACAGAAGCCTTCCAGCAACTGGCATAACAGGTACGCCTTAACCCACTCCACCACCTGCTCAGACCCTTAAAAGAGATGGTAATTTCGGAGTATTTATACACTCCAAAGACTTCCACCTCCCAAGAGCACTAGAGCAAGTGAGGGGTCATTTTTATGTTTTTTAATCAAGTCCCTGTTAATATGGGAGAACACTGTGTCTATGCTTAAGTCACAACTCTCCTAAACACGAGAGTGAAGTATACAACTTTAGAACACTTTCCCACCAGGAGACTCGAACCCTAGCCAGCACAGAAGCCTTCCAGCAACTGGCATAACAGGTACGCCTTAACCCACTCCACCACCTGCTCAGACCCTTAAAAGAGATGGTAATTTCGGAGTATTTATACACTCCAAAGACTTCCACCTCCCAAGAGCACTAGAGCAAGTGAGGGGTCATTTTTATGTTTTTTCATCAAGTCCCTGTTAATATGGGAGAACACTGTGTCTATGCTTAAGTCACAACTCTCCTAAACACGAGAGTGAAGTATACAACTTTAGAACACTTTCCAACCAGGAGACTTGAACCCTAGGCAGCACAGAAGCCTTCCAGCAACTGGCATAACAGGTACGCCTTAACCCACTCCACCACCTGCTCAGACCCTTTAAAGAGATGGTAATTTCGGAGTATTTATACACTCCAAAGACTACCACCTCCCAAGAGCACTAGAGCAAGTGAGGGGTCATTTTTACGTTTTTTCATCAAGTCCCTGTTAATATGGGAGAACACTGTGTCTATGCTTAAGGCACAACTCTCCTAAACACGAGAGTGAAATATACAACTTTAGAACACTTTCCCACCAGGAGACTCGAACCCTAGCCAGCATAGAAGCCTTTTAGCAACTGGCATAACAGGTACGCCTTAACCCACTCCACTACCTGCTCAGACCCTTAAAAGAGATGGTAATTTCGGAGTATTTATACACTCCAAAGACTACCACCTCCCAAGAGCACTAGAGCAAGTGAGGGGTCATTTTTACGTTTTTTCATCAAGTCCCTGTTAATATGGGAGAACACTGTGTCTATGCTTAAGGCACAACTCTCCTAAACACGAGAGTGAAATATACAACTTTAGAACACTTTCCCACCAGGAGACTCGAACCCTAGGCAGCACAGAAGCCTTCCAGCAACTGGCATAACAGGTACGCCTTAACCCACTGCACCACCTGCTCAGACCCTTAAAAGAGAGGGGAATTTCGGAGTATTTATACACTCCAAAGACTACCACCTCCCAAGAGCACTAGAGCAAGTGAGGGGTCATTTTTACGTTTTTTCATCAAGTCCCTGTAATATGGGAGAACACTGTGTCTATGCTTAAGGCACAACTCTCCTAAACACGAGAGTGAAGTATACAACTTTAGAACACTTTCCCACCAGGAGACTCGAACCCTAGCCAGCACAGAAGCCTTCCAGCAACTGGCATAACAGGTACGCCTTAACCCACTCCACCACCTGCTCAGACCCTTAAAAGAGATGGTAATTTCGGAGTATTTATACACTCCAAAGACTACCACTTCCCAAGAGCACTAGAGCAAGTGAGGGATCATTTTTACGTTTTTTCATCAAGTCCCTGTTAATATGGGAGAACACTGTGTCTATGCTTAAGACACAACTCTCCTAAACACGAGAGTGAAATATACAACTTTAGAACACTTTCCCACCAGGAGACTCGAACCCTAGCCAGCACAGAAGCCTTCCAGCAACTGGCATAACAGGTACGCCTTAACCCACTCCACCACCTGCTCAGACCCTTAAAAGAGATGGTAATTTCGGAGTATTTATACACTCCAAAGACTACCACCTCCCAAGAGCACTAGAGCAAGTGAGGGGTCATTTTTACGTTTTTTCATCAAGTCCCTGTTAATATGGGAGAACACTGTGTCTATGCTTAAGGCACAACTCTCCTAAACACGAGAGTGAAGTATAACTCTTTAGAACACTTTCCCACCAGGAGACTCGAACCCTAGCCAGCACAGAAGCCTTCCAGCAACTGGCATAACAGGTACGCCTTAACCCACTCCACCACCTGCTCAGACCCTTAAAAGAGATGGTAATTTCGGAGTATTTATACACTCCAAAGACTACCACCTCCCAAGAGCACTAGAGCAAGTGAGGGGTCATTTTTACGTTTTTTCATCAAGTCCCTGTTAATATGGGAGAACACTGTGTCTATGCTTAAGGCACAACTCTCCTAAACACGAGAGTGAAATATACAACTTTAGAACACTTTCCCACCAGGAGACTCGAACCCTAGCCAGCACAGAAGCCTTCCAGCAACTGGCATAACAGGTACGCCTTAACCCACTCCACCACCTGCTCAGACCATTAAAAGAGATGGTAATTTCGGAGTATTTATACACTCCAAAGACTTCCACCTCCCAAGAGCACTAGAGCAAGTGAGGGGTCATTTTTATGTTTTTTCATCAAGTCCCTGTTAATATGAGAGAACACTGTGTCTATGCTTAAGTCACAACTCTCCTAAACACGAGAGTGAAGTATACAACTTTAGAACACTTTCCCACCAGGAGACTCGAACCCTAGCCAGCACAGAAGCCTTCCAGCAACTGGCATAACAGGTACGCCTTAACCCACTCCACCACCTGCTCAGACCCTTTAAAGAGATGGTAATTTCGGAGTATTTATACACTCCAAAGACTACCACCTCCCAAGAGCACTAGAGCAAGTGAGGGGTCATTTTTACGTTTTTTCATCAAGTCCCTGTTAATATGGGAGAACACTGTGTCTATGCTTAAGGCACAACTCTCCTAAACACGAGAGTGAAGTATACAACTTTAGAACACTTTCCCACCAGGAGACTCGAACCCTAGCCAGCACAGAAGCCTTCCAGCAACTGGCATAACAGGTACGCCTTAACCCACTCCACCACCTGCTCAGACCCTTAAAAGAGATGGTAATTTCGGAGTATTTATACACTCCAAAGACTACCACTTCCCATGAGCACTAGAGCAAGTGAAGGATCATTTTTACGTTTTTTCATCAAGTCCCTGTTAATATGGGAGAACACTGTGTCTATGCTTAAGACACAACTCTCCTAAACACGAGAGTGAAATATACAACTTTAGAACACTTTCCCACCAGGAGACTCGAACCCTAGCCAGCACAGAAGCCTTCCAGCAACTGGCATAACAGGTACGCCTTAACCCACTCCACCACCTGCTCAGACCCTTAAAAGAGATGGTAATTTCGGAGTATTTATACACTCCAAAGACTTCCACCTCCCAAGAGCACTAGAGCAAGTGAGGGGTCATTTTTATGTTTTTTAATCAAGTCCCTGTTAATATGGGAGAACACTGTGTCTATGCTTAAGTCACAACTCTCCTAAACACGAGAGTGAAGTATACAACTTTAGAACACTTTCCCACCAGGAGACTCGAACCCTAGCCAGCACAGAAGCCTTCCAGCAACTGGCATAACAGGTACGCCTTAACCCACTCCACCACCTGCTCAGACCCTTTAAAGAGATGGTAATTTCGGAGTATTTATACACTCCAAAGACTACCACCTCCCAAGAGCACTAGAGCAAGTGAGGGGTCATTTTTACGTTTTTTCATCAAGTCCCTGTTAATATGGGAGAACACTGTGTCTATGCTTAAGGCACAACTCTCCTAAACACGAGAGTGAAATATACAACTTTAGAACACTTTCCCACCAGGAGACTCGAACCCTAGCCAGCACAGAAGCCTTTTAGCAACTGGCATAACAGGTACGCCTTAACCCACTCCACCACCTGCTCAGACCCTTAAAAGAGATGGTAATTTCGGAGTATTTATACACTCCAAAGACTACCACCTCCCAAGAGCACTAGAGCAAGTGAGGGGTCATTTTTACGTTTTTTCATCAAGTCCCTGTTAATATGGGAGAACACTGTGTCTATGCTTAAGGCACAACTCTCCTAAACACGAGAGTGAAATATAAAACTTTAGAACACTTTCCCACCAGGAGACTCGAACCCTAGCCAGCACAGAAGCCTTCCAGCAACTGGCATAACAGGTACGCCTTAACCCACTGCACCACCTGCTCAGACCCTTAAAAGAGATGGTAATTTCGGAGTATTTATACACTCCAAAGACTACCACCTCCCAAGAGCACTAGAGCAAGTGAGGGGTCATTTTTACGTTTTTTCATCAAGTCCCTGTTAATATGGGAGAACACTGTGTCTATGCTTAAGGCACAACTCTCCTAAACACGAGAGTGAAGTATACAACTTTAGAACACTTTCCCACCAGGAGACTCGAACCCTAGCCAGCACAGAAGCCTTCCAGCAACTGGCATAACAGGTACGCCTTAACCCACTCCACCACCTGCTCAGACCCTTAAAAGAGATGGTAATTTCGGAGTATTTATACACTCCAAAGACTTCCACCTCCCAAGAGCACTAGAGCAAGTGAGGGGTCATTTTTATGTTTTTTCATCAAGTCCCTGTTAATATGGGAGAACACTGTGTCTATGCTTAAGTCACAACTCTCCTAAACACGAGAGTGAAGTATACAACTTTAGAACACTTTCCCACCAGGAGACTTGAACCCTAGGCAGCACAGAAGCCTTCCAGCAACTGGCATAACAGGTACGCCTTAACCCACTCCACCACCTGCTCAGACCCTTTAAAGAGATGGTAATTTCGGAGTATTTATACACTCCAAAGACTACCACCTCCCAAGAGCACTAGAGCAAGTGAGGGGTCATTTTTACGTTTTTTCATCAAGTCCCTGTTAATATGGGAGAACACTGTGTCTATGCTTAAGGCACAACTCTCCTAAACACGAGAGTGAAATATACAACTTTAGAACACTTTCCCACCAGGAGACTCGAACCCTAGCCAGCATAGAAGCCTTTTAGCAACTGGCATAACAGGTACGCCTTAACCCACTCCACTACCTGCTCAGACCCTTAAAAGAGATGGTAATTTCGGAGTATTTATACACTCCAAAGACTACCACCTCCCAAGAGCACTAGAGCAAGTGAGGGGTCATTTTTACGTTTTTTCAACAAGTCCCTGTTAATATGGGAGAACACTGTGTCTATGCTTAAGGCACAACTCTCCTAAACACGAGAGTGAAATATACAACTTTAGAACACTTTCCCACCAGGAGACTCGAACCCTAGGCAGCACAGAAGCCTTCCAGCAACTGGCATAACAGGTACGCCTTAACCCACTGCACCACCTGCTCAGACCCTTAAAAGAGAGGGGAATTTCGGAGTATTTATACACTCCAAAGACTACCACCTCCCAAGAGCACTAGAGCAAGTGAGGGGTCATTTTTACGTTTTTTCATCAAGTCCCTGTAATATGGGAGAACACTGTGTCTATGCTTAAGGCACAACTCTCCTAAACACGAGAGTGAAGTATACAACTTTAGAACACTTTCCCACCAGGAGACTCGAACCCTAGCCAGCACAGAAGCCTTCCAGCAACTGGCATAACAGGTACGCCTTAACCCACTCCACCACCTGCTCAGACCCTTAAAAGAGATGGTAATTTCGGAGTATTTATACACTCCAAAGACTACCACTTCCCAAGAGCACTAGAGCAAGTGAGGGATCATTTTTACGTTTTTTCATCAAGTCCCTGTTAATATGGGAGAACACTGTGTCTATGCTTAAGACACAACTCTCCTAAACACGAGAGTGAAATATACAACTTTAGAACACTTTCCCACCAGGAGACTCGAACCCTAGCCAGCACAGAAGCCTTCCAGCAACTGGCATAACAGGTACGCCTTAACCCACTCCACCACCTGCTCAGACCCTTAAAAGAGATGGTAATTTCGGAGTATTTATACACTCTAAAGACTACCACCTCCCAAGAGCACTAGAGCAAGTGAGGGGTCATTTTTACGTTTTTTCATCAAGTCCCTGTTAATATGGGAGAACACTGTGTCTATGCTTAAGGCACAACTCTCCTAAACACGAGAGTGAAGTATACAACTTTAGAACACTTTCCCACCAGGAGACTCGAACCCTAGCCAGCACAGAAGCCTTCCAGCAACTGGCATAACAGGTACGCCTTAACCCACTCCACCACCTGCTCAGACCCTTTAAAGAGATGGTAATTTCGGAGTATTTATACACTCCAAAGACTACCACCTCCCAAGAGCACTAGAGCAAGTGAGGGGTCATTTTTACGTTTTTTCATCAAGTCCCTGTTAATATGGGAGAACACTGTGTCTATGCTTAAGGCACAACTCTTCTAAACACGAGAGTGAAATATACAATTTTAGAACACTTTCCCACCAGGAGACTCGAACCCTAGCCAGCACAGAAGCCTTTTAGCAACTGGCATAACAGGTACGCCTTAACCCACTCCACCACCTGCTCAGACCCTTAAAAGAGATGGTAATTTCGGAGTATTTATACACTCCAAAGACTACCACCTCCCAAGAGCACTAGAGCAAGTGAGGGGTCATTTTTACGTTTTTTCATCAAGTCCCTGTTAATATGGGAGAACACTGTGTCTATGCTTAAGGCACAACTCTCCTAAACACGAGAGTGAAATATAAAACTTTAGAACACTTTCCCACCAGGAGACTCGAACCCTAGCCAGCACAGAAGCCTTCCAGCAACTGGCATAACAGGTACGCCTTAACCCACTGCACCACCTGCTCAGACCCTTAAAAGAGATGGTAATTTCGGAGTATTTATACACTCCAAAGACTACC